>NC_141022.1:59515000-59615000 GCF_052040795.2 Danio rerio | reverse complement strand
TGCCAAGCAGTCGCTAAGGCCTACTGATAGAATTTAGAATGTTGCTAAGGCCTTTTGACTGTATTTAGAATGTTGCTAAGGCCTTCTGACTGTTTTTAGAATGTTCTTTGTGGTTTTTAAATCCTGAGTGTTTGTAGAATGTTACTATGTGGTTGTTAAGTCTTTCTGTGTGTTTTTAAAATGTTGTTATGCAGTTGTTAAGATGTTCTTTGTGCTTTTAGAATGTTGCTAAGGCCTTCTTGACTGTTTTTAGAATGTTGCTATAAGGTTGTTAAGGTCTTTTGGGTGTTTTTAGAATGGTGCTAAGGCCTTCGGACTGTTTTTAGAATGTTGCTAAGCGGTTGATAAAGCCTTCAGACTGATTTTAGAATGTTGCTATGTGGTCGTTAAGTCCCTCTAAGTGTTTTTAAAATGTTGCTATGCTGTTGTTAAGGTGTTCTTTGTGTTTTTAGAATGTTGCTAAGGCCTTCTTGACTGTTTTTAGATTGTTGCTATAAGGTTGTTAAGGTCTTTTGGGTGTTTTTAGAATGATACTAAGGCCTTCAGACTGTTTTTAGAATGTTGCTAAGCGGCTGATAAAGCCTTCGGACTGTTTTTTGAATGTTGCTAAGCGGTTGATAAAGCCTTCAGTTTTTAGAATGTTGCTATGTGGTTGTTACGTTCTTCTGAGTGTTTTTAGAATGCTGCTAAGCAGTTGTTAAGGTGTTCTTTGGGTTTTTAGAATGTTGCTGTGAGGTTGCTAAGGCCTTCTAAGTGTTTTTAGATTGTTGTTATGCGGTTGTTAAGGTGTTCTTTGTGTTTTTAGAGGTTGCTATGACGTTGTTAATGTGTTCTTTTTGTTTATATAATGTTGCATTTTTGTTGTTAAGGCCCTCTGACTGTTTTTAGAATGTTGCTTTGTGGTTGTTAAGTCCTTTTGAGTGTTTTTAGAATGTTGCTATGCAGTTGTTAAGGTGGTCTTTGCGTTTTTTAGAATGTTGCTACGGCCTTTTGACTGATTTCAAAATGTTGCTAAGGCCTTCTGAGTGTTTTTAAAATGTTGCTAAGGCCTTCTGACTGTTTTTAGAATGTTGCTAAGCAGTTGTTAAGGCTTACTGACTGTTTTTAGATTGTTGCTAAGACCTTCTGAGTGTTTTTAGAATGTTGCTATGTGGTTGTTAAATCCTTCTGAGTGTTTTTAGAATGTTGCTAAGCTGTTGCTAAGGTCTTCTGAGTGTTTTTTAGAATGTTGCAATATGGCTGTTTAGTCCTTCTGAGTGTTTTTAGAATGTTGCTAAGGTCTTCTGATTGTTTTGTAGAATGTTGCAATATGGCTGTTTAGTCCTTCTGAGTGTTTTTAGAATGTTGCTATACAGTTGTTAAGGTGTTCTTTGTGTTTTTAGAATGTTGCTGTGCGGTTGCTAAGGCCTTCTGACTGTTTTTAAAGATTCCTATGCAGTTGTTTAGGTATTCTTTGTGTTTTCATAATGTTGAAAAATCCCTCTAAACAATTGAGGGATGGAGCAATCATATGACGGCATGAAGTCTAGTCACACTGCAGCTGATCTTGCTCACCAATTCAATGCCCACTTAGACAGGAAAAGACTGACACAAAAATGACCAACCATAATTTTTGTTTTGTGAGGCAGTGTCATCTAAAACAGACACCATCACAATAATAGACAGCTGGAAAGCAGCCAGATTTTAAGCTTGCAGAGAAATAATGAAAAAAAAATGCAATAATTGTTTGAGATAGCTTATTTCTGGCAGTGGAATAAAGTCGCATCATAATGAACTCCCTCAAGACATGAGCGATTTATAATTGCAGCAACCTGTTTGGAAGCATTAAATGTGTCCAAGTAGATGTCCAAAATCGTTACACGCATTGATCCAGAGATTGTATAGATGCATGTCACTGATGAGAAGATGATGGATGTTTAATGTATGATGACCGAAATGGCCCTAAACACCCAGCAGGCACAATATTTCAACATGATGTCAGATTGAGGTTGTACCCTGATGTCATAGGTACGTTGCATTTTGTTTGCAAATGAAAATAGGGTTGACATCTAAACTCAACGTCGGGCCAACATAAATGACCAATGTCCAACCTAAAATCGACCAAATATCTAATGATGTAACAGCTTGACGTTGTGTGGACGTTACCACAATGACCTCCATCAGACGTTGGATTTTGGTTGTCATACCGAAGGAATTAATGTCAGTATTAAACGTCAATATGAATATCAAATATCAAAGCTATTTCCCCTCATTATTGGACACCAAAATAATGTTGTCCTTAAAGAGCCCATATTATACATGACATAGGGTCATATCTTGGTTGTAAGGGTCTCCAACAACAGTTTAATATGCATGCAACGTCAAAAAACACTTTTGTGGTCTTATAATCTGCATTTATTTTTACCTAATTATCCCAGCGACTCCTGTATGAATCGTCCAGTGATTCATTTGTTCCCAAACCCCTCCTTAGCGCGAAGCTAATCTGCGCTGATTGGACCAATGACAGCCTGTTGCGATTGGTCGACTGCCTTCAGTCAGCGAGTGAAAAGCCAAACAGCTAATCAGCAATATAAAAGTAATCACAGTTCATACACGCTCGATAGTGTAGGCGTGGACTTTAGCTGCCAGTGGGTCAATGTAAATACAGACGATGGACTTGAAAATTCAGACGACTGACTATTTTATTGAGCAAAAACTCCAAAAACAGTTGAGGAGATCTCCTAGCTTCTCACTCTGCTCTTTTCACAGACACACACACGCATATTGCACACACACACACACACGCACTTAACCCTGCTCCGGACGACAACGCGCGCGCGCACACACACACACACACACACACAAACACACACACCTCCGGACGACAGCGCACGCACACACAGACACACACACTACTCCCCGTCCACGTACGGAGCTCCATTAACAAAGCAGCACGCGTCGCGTTTTTAACGTGACTTTGCACGCCATAAGAGAATATAGCCAGTTAACCTGATACAGTACACGCGGTTACAAGTAACAAATCACAACTAAATACATTTGCAAGCTAGAGTCAACGAGGCAACTTTACTCGCACGTACTTACACTTGAGAAATGGAGGAAGAAACCCATCCTGACGTCCATCAGTTACTCTTTACTGATCCGTCCTTTAACAAACGCTGATGAAGTATTCTTTGTAGCATGTAGTTTCCAGAAGTTTCCAGTAGTTTCCAACTGCTTGGCTATAATGCTGAGGTTTCATCTTTGGGTAGAGACTCGATATATCCATCTGCAGTGTGACTTCAATCCACCGGCATGTTTGTGTGTGTGTGTGTGTGTCTCTGGGTTTCTACGTCAGAGGGTGGGGCCCCAGGTTTGAAATCTCCCGGGTTTGCGCGTGCACGCGAATAACTTGGTTTCGTTCGTACGTCATGGCGAAACACCTAATGACTCGGTATCAAGGCGACTCGTTTGAAGCACTATAAGTCGACTCTTTTATAGATGAATCAACCGTTTTAAACACAGTATTCTTACAGATTTAAGCCTTAGCTGGATACTTCACTTCACTTAGAGCTGTGTTACACACTACATGGAGGGGAATTTTCAAAAACCCATAATATGGGCTCTTTAAACATTGAATTTTGGTCACCTGACCTCACAACCTAAATCTAACCTAATATTAACGTCTTATGACGTTGTGAGACTGCTAGGCAATAACTAAATGCAGTACAGAATGTTACGTTTACACACATCCACAGATTACATGTAAATGCATCAGCTTTTTACAGAGTGATACTCACCGCTCACTACTCTTGAGTACTTTTAAAAGGGCTACTTTTAACTCATACTTTGAGTAATACTTACCATAGATACTTTTACTCTGCTCGCACTACATTTTTAGGTTAGTAATGGTACTTTTACTTGAGTATGATTTTTCAGTACTCTTTCCACCGTCTAGCACAAATTACTTTTGTTTTATACCAGTTAGAGCTGCACGATTCTGGCTAAAATGAGAATCGCGATTTTTTTTGCTTAAAATAAAGATCACGATTCTCTCGCGATTCTGTAGATGTAAAATAAAGGTATGGTAAAAACAAACATATGGCACAACATCGATAATAATATTATGTGTAGGTCTACTGGTTTCTATAAATAAATCTATTCTACTTATAATAATTCTGATGTTGAATTACAATGTTTGAGATATATGCTTGCAATTAGACAATTATATTCACTGGTAAAATCAGACATTTGCCATTATCAGATTATATTCAACAATATATAGGCTAGAGTAGTTATACTGACATTGTAAACATTTATTTTCATGCACAACTGTGGGTTCGCTATGAAAGAAAAAACATATCAAATGCTTATCGTAATCATAACTCTAAAATGCGATATGATCATTTAAATGAAGTGCACACTTTCGGTTTCATTGCCAAGTACTGTTCATACTTCGCACGCGGCTCCCAAACGATCACTCTGTGCCACAAACTGAATATTATTTACAACTGTATTACCTGTTACTCGCAACATATGCAGGTTCTGTTCACTAAAGTAGAGGCGCGCACGTCTGTCATGTGCCTGGTTTATACTTCTGCGTCAAGTGACCGGCGTAACTCACGGCGCAGGCAGCGCGCGTGGCTGTGCATTTATACTTCTGCGCGCTGTCTCTGTTGGTCTGCATTAACACTTCTGAAACGCTAGTTGGTAGTGAGGTGTAAATGTTCCTCTGTGTCGAGTTTCTTCGCTTCTGTTTTGCTTTTCCTGAACACTTCCTGGTTGTACAAGTGGCTCAAACTCGCTCATTTTGAGGCAGGAACAGGCAGACGTGCAACAACTTTAACTATGAGGTAAACCCAAAACAAAACTTTCCATCAGGAGCTCCTTCACGGGACTCCACACTTGTAAACAATCGCTCCATTGGGCTCGCGTCCAGCTCACGTCATTTGCGCGGCTCTCGGTCCCGCCCAGACTCGTCAGCGCTACCAAGCCGACCAATCACAGAGCTTGCACTATGCGTCGTTGCGATGTGTAGTTACAATTTTTGAGAGGTGCACGTCAGCGACGGCGACGGCGACGGCCACGGCGAAGGGCTATGCGTCAGCGCCGTAGCATACGCCGGCGTTTGACGCAGAAGTATAAATCAGCCTTAAGTAGAGCGCGCGCGCGCCCTCTCTATGATAACAGCTCACGGTCAGCTGCTCACGTCACGTGTGATTTCCCGGCCGTGAAAACATCATTATATGAAGACCAAAATGACATTCTTAGGTGAATTATACCTTATAAATACAGTATGTGACTCATTCAACATCATTTGTCAATGTCACTGAGCAACGTGTGTGAAACAATGAAAAGACTCGTGCAGCCGCCTTTTCTTCTCTCCTGAACTTGAAAATATGATTGACAGAAGCGTAGAAATGCTGGATTAAGATCGTCTAGGGCAGGGGTCACGAATCTTTTTTCAGCAAAGAGCCATTTCAGATTTTTTTCAGCAAATGCATTTTTTTAAAGAGGTGTGTGTATATAACAACCCTGCTGAAAAATCCAGCTTAAACCAGCCTAGGCTGGTTGGCTGGTTTTAGCTGGTCGACCAGGCTGGTTTTAGAGGGGTTTTGGCCACTTCCAGGCTGGTTTCCAGCCATTTCCAGCCTGGTCTTAGCTAGTCAGGCTGGAAAATGACCAGCCAAATCCAGCTAAAACCAGCTTGACCAGCCTGGTTTAAGCTGGATATAGCTGGTTTTGGCTGGTCTGCCAGCTTGGCTAGGCTGGTCAAGCTGGTTTTGGCTGGTCATCTCCCAGCCTGACTAGCTAAGACCAGGCTGGAAATGGCTGGAAACCAGCCTGGAAGTGGCCAAAACCCCTCTAAAACCAGCCTGGTCGACCAGCTAAAACCAGCCAACCAGCTTATGCTGGTTTAAGCTGGATTTTTCAGCAGGGAAAACCTTTATTTATTGACCTTATTCTCCGCCGATGAGCGGGCGCAGCCATTTGAATCTTTTTGGCTTGAGACTTCCGGTCTCATTCACTTCCATTCATTTTTAGACATTAAAAACTGCTCATTACGCTGCTTGATGTTGCAATTTGACAATTCCTTGTTATATTATTCTACTTGGTCTGTGTAGTCATGCAAACATTTGTTTGTAGAGCAAGTAGTTTGACCGTTTTCTGCCGTTTATTATTCCTAGTAATTTCTCCCATAGGCTACTGAATCGGAAGTTCTAAGACAATCGCGAAAACAGGCGCACTTCCGCATTTTAGAATAAGGTCAATACACAAAACCTTTATTTATGTCCATACACAACTCAAAGATAAACAAATATGACCCATCACAATGTATGGAGAAGGGACAATTTACGGATTTTACCATCGCCACTCATGAATGTTTGGATTTATGTGTGTAGTTACCATAGAAATGTAAGAAATAAAACTTGAATGAAGAAATGAGTTCTTATTCATTTTGCTGTAGAAAATACTATTTAAAGGGAATTGTAATTGCATTTTCAATAGGAACCTGATTTCTAGTAAGTTATATTTTTTACATTTTGAAATATTATTAAAAAAAAAGAGGTGGAGAGCCAAATATTTTTGGTCAAAGAGCCACATGTGGCTCCCGAGACATAGGTTCCCTACCCTTGGTCTAGGGCAGGGGTCAGCAACCCGCGGTTCTAGAGCCGCATGTGGCTCTTTAGCGCTGCCCTTGTGGCTCCCTGGAGCTTTTACAAAAATGTTTGAAAATGCAAAAAGATGGGGGAGTTTAATATATTTTTTTGTTTTAATATGATTTCTATAGGAGGACAAACATTTTTTACGTTTTCAAATGCTGTCAAAGTGTGTAGAATTAATATTTAATTTCAACATTTCTGTCAACGAAGATTTGCGTCATAGCCTGCGACACACGTTTCTATCAGCAGGGCGGGATGCCAGGCAGGTGGCTGTTGTAAACAAACCAGGAGATAATAAAGCATGGAAAACCGTTCAAATATGGTATGACATATTAGAACACCTATTTGCAAATTTTAAAAACAAAACCAAGATAATACAAAAAAAATAAAGATATACCTTTCTCCACTAAGACAGTGAAGGAAAGGGCTATTAAAATGGTAGGTAACATCACTGATCAGCAAACCAAGGACATTAATTCAGTGTCCGCATACTCAATTGCCTGTGATGTGACCGATATTCAACGCGTTTTTTTGCAGGTATGTGAACTCTGATGGGCCGCAAGAAGAAATGATCAAATTAATAACACTAAAAGACAAGAGGCTGTGCTGAAGTGTTTTAATGACAACAAAATAAATACCAACCACCTTATTTCAGTGGCTATTTAATCATGAAGGCTCATTATGTATTTGTAGCAATTTAGTCATTTTTATAGTAGGCTAATATAGCTAATATAGATACATACAGCATGTGTTTCCTTCATTATAAGGCTTATATAAGGCTTTAAATTTTTTGTGGCTCCAGACATATTTGTTTTTTGTTTTTTTGGTCCAATATGGCTCTTTCAACATTTTGGGTTGCCGACCCCTGGTCTAGGGGGTCGAATCGAGATTGCGATCTTTAAACGGTTAATTGTGCAGCTCTAATACCAGTACTTGATTATTTCATGTAATCTAAACTGAAATGTACAGTATGTATGCCCAAACCCCAGTGCACACCATCAGTCTTCTCTCGCTCTACAGCTATTAAAAACGTTTCAAATCAACAGCCTGGCACCTACACTATAATCCCCATAAAGACAGCACACTGCGGCATTAGAAACTCTCGTCCAATCAGATCTGCGGTCCTCAACATTGAGCCAAGCCGAGCGTATAAATTAGCGTAATAAATCACGCTGATAAGCAAGCACAGTCTTGGCATTTGAACACGATCGGCTAAATTGCGTTACATCATTACAGCACATAATGCGAGTCAGTCAGGTTTGTAAAAACAACAACCGCTATGCCAAGGACAAGTCAAAGGTAGAGGAGTTAAAAGTGTCATCTTCTGTAATTACTGCTGATTAGGCCTTTTTAAAATGTTTGTCGGAGGCTTTTGTGATTCCCTGATCTGGGCTCGGCTCCAGAGCTTGCTCAGAAGCATCGATCAACACGTTTTTGAAAGGGACATTTGTATAATGAAGATGCCCGTGGTTTGTGACCCTGTCTGTGATGGCCGAGACATGAGAGTGCACTATGTAATGAAAGTCTTTTTATTACACAGGGACTGATGCCACACAACCCAGCTGACCCATAGCGGAGGATGGAGGAAAACCGGGGCTGATGGGCAGTGACTGTATTTCCAATGGAAAACTCCAGAAACATCTCAAAACACACACATTCACACACACATACACCTGCTGAAAACTAGTTTAGAGCAACTTAAACGTTATGAAATGACAACCAAAGTTTATTTACTTAGGATGTATTTCTGATTGAAACAGGAAGTCAATGAGGGAACGATTGGTCAAAGGGGGTGGGGTTATAAAGCAGTAGGTTTATTTAGAGGCGGAGCAAGTTGTTATATTTTGAGGAAAGATTATGAAAATTGATTTGCATCACTAGCTGGGTCTCCATCCATCTGTTTTTAAAGCTGCAGTAGGTGATCTGCCAAAATGCTATTCGTTACCGTATGTTCACACCGAAAACGACGAGAGCGTTAAAATAGCCGGAAGTCGTTCATTTTCAATGAGAGTCGGCGGTGAAAAGCACTGAGGAGCAGCGCGGCGCGTCTTCGCCGGCGTGAGCGTCGAGCAGAGTTGAAATGAAGTCAACTTTACGGTAATGAGCTATGACATAGTTCAGCTGCAAGCAATCAGAATGAAGACGTCCACCGCTTGATAGGAGTTCAGAGAACACAGACCTGTGAACTTTGATTCCGACCACAGTTGTTCCCAAGGGTTTGAGGATTGCGGTAACACCTGTTTTCCAATTATTTACAATGTTTTCTTACAGAAACATGCATTAAATAAGTTACTGACGAGTTACTTATGTGCTTTAATGTTATATATATATTTATCTTAAAAAAGCGGGAATCTCACGCGACATGACTGTGTAAAACAGTATAACGTTACCTGCTTCAGGATATTTCAGACATATGGACACATATTGGATAAATAGAGCAAAGTAACACCACACGCAACTTGATCTCCCATTGTTATATGAATTTGAAAAGAGGTGCGCAACATTTTCATGCTAGAAACATGTTTTATAAAGGAATGTAACTGATATGCTGCAACGCCTCCTTTAAAGGGCCATGAAACCTCCTCGTTTCAGCAGGGTGTTTTCACACTTCTACTTTGGAAAAAGCCAGAAAAGTGGGCGTGTCCAGCTCTGTTTAGGGGGGAGTGTCGGAGAAAGAAAAGAGGCGTGGTGTGGGAGTGTCTATTTGGGCACGCGACTGTGTTTACATGGGCATCTGTAGTGGAATTATTTGCCAAATTATTAAATGGTGGACTTTAACTGTCTTTCATTCAGAGAATTCAATTATGTCCCTCGCGACAAACGAGATATATGATTCGAGGAACTGCTCTAAGCGTGTGTTTTTCATGCAATGTTTGATACCGCACGGCGAATGAGAGAAAAAAACCTCAGCATTTCCCGGAAACTTAGATGCACACGGCAGGCAGCGTCAGAAAGTCGCGTGTGTTATTCCTGTCACTAAATGCGGTAAAAACCCTACACGAGGTTAAAGTTTGGTTGTAGTGCTAACATGTTTACACTCTGTACAATAGTTTGTTCGGTACGAAAAACTGAATAAACAAAGAGCACTGATCGCTCACTTACCAAATCTGTAGAGACAGGACAATCACCAGCAACTAGAGCCGCGTCTTTATGAAGAGGAGACTACAAGCAAATCCGGATCTCAGCGTTTGCAGATGAGAACAGCTCTCAGGTAAACAATAATCCTCCTTAGACACGTAAGTTATTGTTGTCGAGCGTCGCGTACACTGTTAATCCAAACGTGAGTCTGAGCTTTCACAAAGAGAAAATGAAAACAAAACTTAACTGCAGCAAACTATAAAAGCAACACTTCACGCTTGTTTTGCCAACACAACGTGGCGTCTCTGTCGTCTAAACACTGTGACAGTAATGAATATTAATGAAGTTGCACAATAGAGCGCGCTGATTGGTTTGAACCAAGCTTTACTCATGCGTTAATGCATCACACTGTAAGACGTAATAAGACACACTCTGGCACAGACGTCCAGTCTGCACGCTGGAATACACGCTATTATGTCATGACCGTGACGCAGCTTCAAAAATTCGTTTCAAACCGGAAGTACGAATTTGCTTGAAATAACGCAAAAACAACCAATTTACACTTTTTAGTGAAATATAGGTGTCCTAATAGTGTTTTTAGCAGTGTGGGACACATATACGACAGTCAACAGCTCAAAACATGTGTTTTGGTGTTTCATGACCCCTTTAAATACGAGATCAATGTAGCGAGTTTTGACGCTCTCGCCCCCGGAGCTGAAGGCTGACAGCGTTGTCGCCAAGGCGGCCAGAGCTACCTTGGATGTTCTCGCCGCTTTCGGTTTGAACGGAAGGTTAGTGTAATAGCCTGCCGTCCGAAGCCACGCCTTCTGAAACATGAATAACCAGGGGTGTAGGATTAGGGTGGACGGAGGGGACGCGTCCCCACCAATATCAACCGACTATTGAAATGTCCCCACCAATAATTTAATTCACTTAAAAAAATAAAAATAAATCGCACAGTCATTGTTAATTTAGAAAGGGTTAAATGACGTTCTCTTCTCAAGTCCTCCCGCCCCCCCAAAACACATATGGACATTTTGATTGGCTGTGCCTTTCCCTGCTGTCATGTGAGGGGGTGTGGCTGCGTTTAGATACTAGCAGCGCCAAATGCAGTGGATTGTTTTTTTCCCCTCATGCAAGAATAAGAAGTGTTGAGTCACACACACAAGCTTTTTAAACGAAAGTAAAGGGACTAAGGCCGTACTTACACTAGGTACAGTTGCCTCGAACCGGGCCAAAGTACGCTTGTCCTCCCTCCCGTCTCCCCCGACGGACCGTGCTCGCACCACAAATGGGCTTCGGCATGCTTACATCATCGATGCTGCGCTGTTCAGTGAGAAGCGCTCTCTCACTCAGCAGCACAGTGGAGATTTCTCTAGTTATATCGTTTCAGTCGTTTGATATGCCGTCAAATATTTCGCCAAGCAGTCCTTAGGGATGCGGGGACACACAGTCAGATATTTCGCCGAACAGATCCGCCACTTTTGGCGCTCATAAACAATCATAAAGCTCTCGTGCTGCAGGAATGAGGAGGTCTACTGATTCCGCGCAGTGAGGAGTTTGTGTCTTTAATAAACTACGGCAGTTTGCGATCATTGAACAGTAAGAATGACTAATAAATCCATATGAAACAGTGCCTTAAAAGTCACGTCTCGCTTTCAGTTTCGGGCTTTGGCGCGTTTTGCACTCACACACAAGCGCACCGCGCCAAAGCCCAAGTGAACCGCGCTCAGGCACAACTCTTCCAACCGGGCCAGGGCAGGCCAAGTGAACCGTGCTTGAGCCCGATTCAGCGCACTCACACTTCTCAAACTATCCGGGAAACTGGCCTGGGCACGGTACGGATGGCATAGTGTGAGTAGGCCCTAAGCCGAAAAGAAAATGAATGAATGAATGAATGAATGAATGAATGAATGAATGAATGAATGAAAGAATGAATGAATGAATGAATGAATGAATGAATGAATGAATGAATGAATGAAAGAATGAATGAATGAATGAATGAATTCATATGACTCAACTTTGGGTTAGCTTTTTCAATTAAATTTAAATCAAAGATTTTCACCTAACAGTTGCTCTATTTTTCCATATATGACGTACCTTTGGGTTAAAGCAACCCAGCATTTTTAGAGTGAGGAAAATGTATAAAGAAAGTGTAAAAAGGGTCTGTTTTGAGTTAATGTTGACATACAGACCGATCAAAGCCGTTAGATTTATTCACTCATTTTCTTTTTGGCTTAGTCCCTTTATTAATCCGGGGTCGCCACATCGGAATGAATCGCCAACCTATCCAGCATGTTTTTACGCAGCGGATGCCCTTCAAAATTTATTGAAAATATTGAAAATTTGCATTTACAATGAAAACATTTTTTTTCCATTCAGGAAATCACCTTTTTGACCTTGTTTTCTAGGCTATGCATAGTCTAGACCTGTTCTAGAATTAAGTAAAAATAAATAAATAAATAAATAAAACCGTTAAATTAATAAAATAAACTATTTATTATTGTTTGTATGTTTTTAAAAGGTACTGCAGTCTTTAATTATCCTCGATTTCCTGTTTCAATAGAAAATACATCAAACTGAGCTCAACAAACCACTTCATGGGATCATTAACTGGTTTATACGGACATGAAAGTTTCCAAAACAAGCAGTATCCTAATTATGCAAGCTGAATGAAGCTGTTTTGGGTTACTTCAGTAGGGTCTCTCTCTCTCAATAGCTGCTCTGTGTAAATCTTATAAAACAAGCTGCGCTTCTTAGCCTGTGATCAGATGTCAGTGTTTCTAGATTTAAGGGAGCAAAACCAAGGAATAAGCTGTTTTTAGATTGGAAATATACTTTATAGCAGAGCCTTGCGTCCATGCAAACTTTTGCGGTAGTACTTAAATGAATATTTAGCTACCCAGCTAACTAAGAATGTTTTGTTAATGTTACGGTAATGAAAGTTCTGAATGTCCATTTAAACATCTAAGCTGGCTATGCAGAGAAAACTTTAATTGTAATTTAGCAAGTATGCTTTAAATCTTACCTGCGAATGTGTTATTCTGAACATTCTGAAACAGGCTGACCCACATAGAAATCTGATATAGCAATATATGCAAATTACATTAGGTTTATATTTGGATTTAACATATATAAAACACAGCTGAAACCAAAAGTTTACATATGCTCTAAAAAAAGGAACATAACCATTTTTTAAAAGAATGTCTGATGGTAAATCATACTAAACCTTTACTATTTTAGGTCCGTTAGGATTACCTAAATGATTTACATTTGCTAAATGCCAGAATAATGAGAGAATTTTTTTATTAATGTCTAGACAGTGAAAAGTTTACACACATTTCCTTGGTATTTTTTTTAGCTTTGCTTTCAAACTGTATAAATTTGGCTTGCACTTCCACAAGCTTCTCACAATAGTTTGTTGGAATTTTGGCCCATTCCTCCTGACAGAATAGGTGTAACTGAGTCAGATTTGTAGGCTGTCTTGCTCGCTCAAGCTTTTTCAACTCTGCCCACAAATTTTCTATAGGATTGAGATCAGGGCTTTGTGATGGCCACTCCAAAACATTCACTTTGTTGTCCTTAAAGCACATTTGAACTAATATATTTAAACATAAAAGAGGCCATTTTTGAAATATTTCAAAATATGCTGCATATATAGACCACTTTGAGAAATATAAACAATAATAATGGTCCTATAGTGTATTTACTGGTTCACATGTTTTATTTCCACAGCTTCTGAAAATCCAAAAAGGTCCATATATTGATAAATAATGTTATGATAGCCGTTTTAACATGCAGATATGCATGATACAGTTATGAAATAGTATAAGTAGGAAATATTCAGGGGCCAGACATTAGCCTACCACACTGAAATGGTCTATTTGACATTTAGGCTATATGCCAAATGCAAAGATGCTTATATATCATGTAGGGTTTTTAATTTGCATACATTCCCACATATAATTTTTCTATATGGGAATACCCATGAACAATTATAACTAATGTTTTGAGAACATTAGACCATGCTAATTGAAAGTTTCTTGTTTAACTTTGTGACAACTTTGCCAAAACATTCCTGGTTAGCTGGGTAGACAGTTCAAAAGGCTGGAAGCGATTTATTAATAATATTATTTGTATTATTCTGACCAAAGATTGACGTGATTTGTGTTCAGGGATGCTGAAGGATCTGCGTTAAGCTAAAGCTAATGCTAATTGTCTTAATGGCAGCTCGTAACACCACACGCTATACAGCCAGAAGAAAATATGTTTTTTTGATTAAAGCGGATCAATGGGAACTCAATATAGTGTGGACTGGAACTATTTAATCAGTATTTGAAAGCCAGTATAAGCCATATGTACAGACATGAGGCGGTAATTTCAGTGTGCGGCCGATAGAGTGCGCTGAAGACCGCAGAACGCCAATGACACGTGAATGTCTTATCAATGTGCACAGCTCACAGGAATAAAACATTGTGTGTGTAAAATATACTCTCATTTCTGATTTAATTTTATTTTGTAATGGTTATTTTGTAATATTTTCAAAACAAATCATGATTGTAAATAAATTGTACTGTAAAATGTGTACAAATATATTATTCTAAAGCTGCTGACTGTGTGTTTTTGTTTCACAATGGTTTTCTCACATGCAGTATTTGCTGGTTACAGTATTCCTCCAGTCTGACAGACAGTGCATGACTAATATTTGCACTAAATAATCCAGAGCTCTGTATAGTACAGTGCTATATTGACAGTGTCTGCATCCCTGTTTATTTAAATAATGTCCGAGAGTTTTCTCACTTCTCTCCCAGGGGCCACTTCACGTCCCAGCATGCATCTGTTTAGGGTCTGAACGCTTTTTGTCACTATTTATTTATTTATTTATTCATTTAATGAAAGCTTTGTATTATATTTTTGTTAAATCCTAAATTATTTAAATGGGTCGTTGAACATAACAAAAACTGAACATGTTCAAAAACAAGCTGGTGAATATTTAGTTCATTTAATTTTACATTATTTTAATCAATATTAAGATATTCCTAATTGTATATTTTTAAAAATGCAGTATTTAAATGTTAAGAAATAATTAGTAATGAATAGAAACATAAATTCTTTAAGTATTTTTGTATTATAGTGCATTATTGACCCAAGAAAAATGTGCATTTATATATACACACTCACCGGCCACTTTATTAGGTACACCTGTCCAAATGCTCATTAACGCACATTTCTAACTATGCCAATCACATTGCAGCAACTCAGTGCATTTAGACATGTAGACATGGTCAAGACGATCTGCTGCAGTTCAAACCGAATGGGGAAGAAAGGGGATTTAAGTGACTTTGAATGTGGCATGGTTGTTGATGCCAGACGGTCTGGTCTGAGTATTTCAGAAACTGCTGATCTACTGGGATTTTCACGCACAACCATCTCTAAGGTTTACAGAGAATGGTCTGAAAAGGAGAAAATATCCAGTGAGCGGCAGTTCTGTGGGCGCAAATGTCTTGTTGATGCCAGAGGTCAGAGGAGAATGGCCAGACTGGTTCCAGCTGACAGAAAGGCAACAGTAACTCAAATAAGCACTTGTTACAACCCTTGTGTCAATGCCACAGCCTTACCTGAGTATTGTTGCTGACCATGTCCATCCCTTCATGACTACAGTGTACTCTCGCTGTGTATGCTCTTCTAATAACTACATCCAGCAGGATAACGCACCATGTCATAAAGCGTGAATCATCTCAGACTGGTTTCTTGAACATGACAATGAGTTCACCGTACTCGAATGGCCTCCACAGTCACTAGATCTCAATCCAATAGAGCACCTTTGGGACGTGGTGGAACGGGAGATTCACATCATGGATGTGCAGCCGACAAATCTGCAGCAACTGCGTGATACTATCATGTCAATATGGAGGAAAATCTCTGAGGAATATTTCCAGTACCTTGTTGAATCTCTGCCACGAAGGATTAAGGCAGTTCTAAAGGCAAAAGTGGGTCCAACCATTGTGCCTAATAAAGTGGCCGGTGAGTATGTGTGTGTCCGTGTTTAAAATGTAATTTGGATTTTGTACTAGCAGTGACCTAGACATTTTTTTTTTCTCAGATTTTTTTTCTCAGTCACTGTTTAGAAACATTGTTTTATTATTTGTAGAGCTTCACATTGATGGATTACTCTTCAGTGTTTGGACTCTCAGCAGTGATTATTAAAACTCATTGAACTGAACTGAGCTAATCTAAACTGAACTGAACTTAAACTCTGAAAACTGAACTACACAGTTTCAATTCACTATAATCTTCTATGGGAAGCTGCTATGACACAATCTACATTGTAAAAGCGCTATTCAAATAAAGCTGAATTGTAATTGCTATGTAAATGCCTAAAGTTATGCTATATAGTTTCAGATCAGTAAGTGTGTTAAATGTTCATCTGATGAATCACAGTTTACTGGTCTTTAGCACTTAAAGACGTCTGACTCAATCTGCTGGGCAAATACTGCGTGTGGAAGTGATTCAGTGAGCCGTCCTCATGCCGGCGGGCCTCAGTGAGACACATATTTCTCATGACTAGCCGCTAAGTGACTGTGGGACAGCCGAGCGCACAAGGTCAGTCAAACACAGTCATTATTCTTGGCCTGAACCGCAGACTAAACCACACACCGCTTCAGTCAGACATAAAGAAGAGCCAGCACGCCTTATTACATGAAAAATTGCGTCGGTTATTCAAAAATGTTTTTGTTGCTTTAAACATCTGACCAGCTGACGAGGAGGAACAGAGGAAATGAACCATGATGAAGAACAAAACAACAACTCAAGAAGATACTTCTTACAAATATTTAAGCTTTCACATACAGTTACTCGAGAAGCAAAATAAGAAATTGCTTATGCCAGGGGTTCTCAAACTTGGTCCTGGGGGCCGGTGTCCTGCAGATTTTAGCTCCAACTTGCCTCAGCACACCTGCAAGGATGTTGCTAGAAAGCCTAGTATGAGATTGATTAGTTATAATCACTAATTGATTAGTTATACACAGCCCAGGTGTGTCTGATTGGGGTTGGAGCTCAAATCTGCAGGACACCGGCCCTCCAGGACCAAGATTGAGAACCACTGGCTTATGCTATTTATTATTAATTATTATATTTTATTCATTATTAATATAAATATCTGCTATTGGTGTAAAAACGCTCAAAAGGCTTTAACCAATGCAGAACAACATTCCTAAAATACACAAAAAGCCCTATAGCAACTCCATAACAACATTCTAAAAACATTTAAAATGCCTTAGCAACCACATAGCAACATTCTAAAACACCTAAAATGCCTTAGCAACCAAATAGCAACATTCTACAAACACTCTGAAGGCCTTAGCAACCACATAGCAACTTTCTAAAACAATTAAAAGGCTTTAGCAACCACATAGCAACATTCTAAAAACATTCTGAAGGTCTTAGCAACCACATAGCAACATTCTACAAACACTCTGAAGGCCTTAGCAACCACATAGCAACATTCTAAAACAATCAAAAGGCTTTAGCAACCACATAGCAACATTCTAAAAACATTCTGAAGGTCTTAGCAACCACATAGCAACATTCTACAAACACTCTGAAGGCCTTAGCAACCACATAGCAACATTCTAAAACAATCAAAAGGCTTTAGCAACCACATAGCAACATTCTAAAAACATTCTGAAGGTCTTAGCAACCACATAGCAACATTCTAAAACACTTAAAAGGCCTTAGCAACCACATAGCAACATTCTACAAACACTCTGAAGGCCTTAGCAACCACATAGCAACATTCTAAAACACTTAAAAGGCCTTAGCAACCACATAGCAACATTCTACAAACACTTAAAAGGCCTTAGCAACCACATAGCAACATTCTAAAACACTCTGAAGGCCTTAGCAACCACATAGCAACATTCTAAAACAATTAAAAGGCTTTAGCAATCACATAGCAACATTCTAAAAACATTCTGAAGGTCTTAGCAACCACATAGCAACATTCTAAAACAATTAAAAGGCCTTAGCAACCACATAGCAACATTCTAAAAACACTCTGAAGGCCTTAGCAACCACATAGCAACATTCTAAAACAATTAAAAGGCCTTAGCAACCACTTAGCAACATTCTAAAAACATTCTGAAGGCCTTAGCAACCACATAGCAACATTCTAAAACAATTAAAAGGGCTTAGCAACCACATATCAACTTTCTAAAAACACTCTGAAGGCCTTAGGAACCACATAGCAACATTCTAAAACAATTAAAAGGCCTTAGCAACCACATAGCAACTTTCTAAAAACACTCTGAAGGCCTTAGCAACCACATAGCAACATTCTAAAACACACTAAAGGCCTTAGCAACCACATAGCAACATTCTAAAACACTTAAAGGCCTTAGCAACCACATAGCAACATTCTAAAACACTCTAAAGGCCTTAGCAACCACATAGCAACATTCTAAAACACTTAAAGGCCTTAGCAACCACATAGCAACATTCTAAAACACTTAAAATGCACTAGCAACCACATAGCAATATAAAAAACACTTAAATGACCTTAGCAACCTGTTAGTATTGCGTTTTGTGTTTCTGTGTGTTTGATTTGATTTCTGGATTGGGGGCGTGCCTTCAGCGCACCTGATGCTGGTCGGCGCCCTTATTTAAACCCCGGCAGACAGTTTGACCGGGGCGGCTGTCCATTCACTTGGCAGTTGGCCAGAGCTGCGCTCCAATTTGGGCAGTATGCTTTGTTTCGCATCCATACACTATCACTGACAACATTTACTGCATCCATACACTTGCATTTCACACTGATTGAACATACTGATACTGATATTTTGATTATATAATTTAAAATGAGTTAAATAAATCTTCTTTTTAATTATACTTCGCCTTGTCGTCTCTCTTACTATGTTGCATCCCTGAGCCACATAGCAACATTCTAAAAACACTCGAAATGCCTTAGCAACCACACAGCAACATTCTAAAACACTTAAAATGCCTTAGCAACCACATAGCAACATTCTAAAACGATCAAAACTCCCTAGCAACTCTATAAAATATTTTAAAAACACTTCAACAGCCCTAGCAACCATGTAGCAACATTAAAAACACTTAAATGGCCTTAGCAACCACATAGCAAAATCAAAAAAACACTTAAATGGCCTTAGCAACCACATAGCATTATTAAAAAAACACTTAAATGGCCTTAACAACCCCATAGCAACAATCAAAATCACTCAAAAATCCTTAGCAACTCTATATAGATTTTCTTAAAATACTTAGAGGCCTTAGCAACCACATAACAACCTTCTAAAAACACTTAAATGGCCTTAGCAACCACATAGCAACAATCAAATTCACTCAAAACACCCTAGCAACTCTATAAAAATATTCTAAAAAACACTTTAAAGGCCTTAGTAACCAGATATCAACAATAAAATAACACCTAAAATGCCTTAGCAATCACATAGCAACAATAAAAATACTTAAATGGCCTTAGCAATCACAGAGCATCATTCAAAAACACTTAAATACCTTAGCAACCACATAACAACATTCAAAAACACTTGAATGGCCTTAGCAACCACATAGCAACCTTTTAAAAACACTTAAATGCCTTAGCAACCACATAGCAACATTCAAAACACTTAAATGCCTTAGCAACCACATAGCAACATTCAAAAACATCCAAATGGCCTTAGCAACCACAGAGCAACATTCAAAAACACTTAAATGCCTTAGCAACCACATAGCAACATTCAAAACACTTAAATGCCTTAGCAACCACATAGCAACATACAAAAACACCCAAATGGCAAACACATAGCAACATTCATTAAAGAACTCTGAATTGTGATTTCATAACTAAAAATTCTGAATTTATATATATATTTTTTAAAATATTGTATCTATTTATTTATTTATACTTCCATACAAGAGTATATACTTTTCGTTCACAGAGTAACTGTTAGATACTTTTAGCACGTAATATGTGAATTGGGACGCAGCAGCAGACAATATTAGAGCCAGTTGCCTAGGTGTTGAAAATAAACGGTCCTATTTTTTAATCACACTGTAATGGTCCTGTTCAGAGGGAGACCCTACATTTTAGGGGTTCCTTCACACAAACTTACCTGCTCCCTCTCTCAATCCCTTAGAACAGACACGTGTCCTCCTTCACGTCCACCGCCGCTGATGTCAGACAGCAGGAGTTTGCTCAGGAGGAGCATCTGATCTGATGTCTGATTCTCACTCAGTCGCAATGTTTTCAGCTCATACCTGTGTGAAGAAGCGCAGGTAAACACACATCCTGAAGAGCAGACACACCCGTCACCCGTGCGCATTGCTACTTCCGGTTGGGTCAGAGCTCAGCCAAAAGGGTCGATGGACACACAAGCAGCACTAATTTATTCGTTTACTTTTATTTTATGCATTTTTTTTATTTATTTATTTGTTTACAGTCAAACTTGCAGCACTAATTTATACTTTGAATGTATTTGTGGGGCGAAGCAGTGGCGCAGTAGTGCTGTCGTCTCTCAGCAAGAAGGTCGCTGGTTCGAGCCTCTGCTCAGTGGGCGTTTCAGTGTGGAGTTTGCATGTTCTCCCTGCGTTCGCGTGGGTTTCCTCCGGGTGCTGTGGTTTTCCCCACAGTCCAAAGACATGCAGTACAGGTGAATTGGGTAGGCTAAATTGTCTGTAGTGTATGAGTGTGGATGACTGTCTAGATGTTTCCCAGAGATGGGTTGCGGCTGGAAGGGCATCCGCTGCGTAAAAACTTGCTGGATAAGTTGGCGGTTCATTCCGCTGTGGCAACCCCGGATTAATAAAGGGACTAAGCCGACAAGAAAATGAATGAATGTATTTGTAAAGTCTGAATTTGATAAATAAAACCATAAATACAATGTGTAATATTAAAAAGCTTTATATAATAAAATATATCAAAGTGAATTAGATAATGAATTTTTTTTTTTTACATTTTCAAATCCAAAATATATAGGCTAAACTAAAAATGGTATTGGTCTCATGCCATTGGCTATTATTTTAAAATTAGAGCCAGTTATTTTTATACTACAATTCCATCTATCTATCTATCTATCTATCTATCTATCTATCTATCTATCTATCTATCTATCTATCTATCTATCTATCTATCTATCTATCTATCTATCTGTCTGTCTGTCTGTCTGTCTGTCTGTCTGTCTATTCCAGACATCCCAAGTCTCCCGGAAGTTGCGGGAGTATCCCTCAAATGCATAGACACTCCCGGATGCATAATCTCCCGGAAATCGCACGCTTCCTGCCCGGTCCTTAAATACGTTGCACAGCCCTCTCTCCACCTCATCCCTCGTAGCCCACCTCAGTCCACCACTGACTATATTAAAATAAGGTTATTTCCAATTCAGTTTCTAATTACACTATCACGTCTTTTTTTGAGAAAACAGCTCTTTTAGAACTTCAAATGTTCAACAACCCTTACAGTATTATGTCTTAACAATAAAAATGAAAAAAAAAAAAAAAAGTTGTTACTCAGACAAGGACCAAACCCAGGTTAGCCACATCATAATCTAACGTACTAACCACTGTACCACAACAGCTGTGCGATGGATGGTGACTCATCTAGTTATATCATCATTAACCTGAGGCTACGAGAAAATAGATAAAAAGAGCAGAGCTGCGGTAAAATAATGAATAAGAAGGCTGTGGTCAAGTAAATAAATAAATTATTTTTAAAAAGTGTGACTGCTGAGAGCAACAGATTCTGGAACTAGGGACACCGGCCCTCGCGTCCAAAAAACGGACCGGCCCACCGGGAATTCTCCCGGTCCTCCCGATTAGCCAAACCGGGCCTGGTTGCGTCGCGCACGCAACTCCCACCGCTCTTCGGGTAAGTCTCGCGCGCACACGCCCCCCTACCCAGATACGTCGCTCACTCAACGCACCCCCCCACCACCACCCCACACCGCTCTTCAAACATCCACTATCCCACTACCTCCCGCAAATCAACTCTGTATCCCCCGGAAATTACTTTTCCAAACTTGGGATGTCTGCTATTCATCCATCCATCCATCCATCCATCCTTGTCATGATAGCACGCTTTTGCAGGTTATCAGCTAGGTTTTGCAGATTGTACCTAATTTGGAGAGGATCACGTCCTTATGATTGCATGCACCCAGCCCGCATTATTAGGCTGGCTTGTGTAGCAAGCCAGACTACTGTTATCCTATTTTTCTTCTGAGACTAAAAAACAAAACGCATCTTCTCCTAGAGCTTTCGAGCTACGACCACCAAACTCACACCAAACCTTCAAACTGGTCTGATTAAGTGTGCTATATCTTTTCCAACTGATCTGACTTTCGGTTTTCCGAAAAACGTCCCCGGACCGTCGGAAAAATCCCATTGACTTAACATTGGACCAGACTTTGTGACCTCATAACTCTGCATCAGACTGTCACACAGACTTCTAACTGGGCTCATTTAATTCAGACTACCTAACTGCCAATACCTGATGAGCTTTTAACTTTCTGGCCACGCCCTAGTAACCACTTTTGGGACCCTAGAAACTGTCCCATAGACTTCCATTCAAAAGACAGTCATTGACTTTACATTGGATCAAACTTTGAGAGCTTATAACTCTGCATCAGACTGTCCTACAGACTAATGGCTGAGCTCAATTAACTCAGACAACCAAACTACCAATAACTGACGAGCTTTTAACTTTCTAGCCACTCCCTAACAACCAGATACTGCACCCTAGCAACTGTCCCATAGACTGCCATTATAGAGACCCAGATTGATATCGTCATGCTGTAGTGTTATAGCAACATGCTAATAATGATTAGCTAAGTACTTTAACATTCTAGAAATTTAATATCTATCTATCTATCTATCTATCTATCTATCTATCTATCTATCTATCTATCTATCTATCTATCTATCTATCTATCTATCTATACTTTTTAAAACTGTATAAACTAAATAAACTATTACCAACAGGCTTTCACAAGCCAGCCTCAAAGTTTGTCTCGACAAACTTTAATAATCTAGTTCAATTTATGATTCACCAATCAGACGATTCCTAAGCCACTTTAAATACCCCAACTTCCATATAACAGCCATTTTCGTTTTGAAGAATCCCCCCTTCCATCCATACTCCTCCTTTCCTAGATGGGTGGCACAATGGCTCAGTGGTTAGCACTGTTGCCTCACAGCAAGAACGTCACTGGTTCTAGTCCTTACCAAGCCAGCCAACGTTTGTGTGCGGAGTTTACACTTTCTCCCCGTGCTCACATGGGTTCCCCCCGGGTTCCCCGGTTTCCTCCCATCGTCCAAAAACATGCAACTTAAGTTACTTGACTAGTCTAAATCAGCACCATAGACATGCTCCTAGTAAGTAGTTATCTCATAAGAGCACTCACTATCTGTTCAGTAGCTACTACAGCAGGGGAGTTCTCCAGATCTACCTGAGCTCAAACTCCCCTCTCACCTTGCAAACGGGAGGGAGCCCCGGGCTCGAGGATCTTATGAGCTCAGGGCTCTCTCCCGGGACAGCATGCCAAACAAGCTTTATAATCAATCATTAGCTAAGTGTGAACTCTTGAAATGCATTAACTGTTGTGCAAATGTAAATAGTGTTGTGAGAAATGCACCAAAGCCACTGAGAAAAACAAGTTATCATTTTTTAAAAATGACAAAGATATCAGGTCTATATAATATTTTGTAAACATTTATATTGTTTTTTTGTCACCATTGTTAAAAGATACTATCTAAAAGTCATTTTTATTTTATATCTTAGTGAGCTGCTGAGTCGAAAGTCAGAAGGTGAGGTGTGTGTGTGTGTGTGTGTGTGTCAGACGTTCAGCATGTTCTGAGCGTGTCTGCAGCGTCAGCATGTTTCACAGCTCCTCATGTTTATGTTCTGCATGTGGACGTGTCTGGATGATGTATATATAATGCCTTTCTGTCTCCAGCCCATCAGACTGACAACTGCTACAGTGTTTTTGGGCAGACAGTCGCTGAGGAATTTCTACACTCGGTGTGGAGAACACTGCGCCAATGCAGAGACTGGCAGACACACACACACATATACTGTATATACTGTCACACACGCACCTTGAACTTTCGTACACTGACAGGGATGCTCAAAATAAAGTAAGTCACATTTATAACACAGGTGCCAGATACTGAAAATATTAACAATTTTATTCATTCATTTTCCTTCGGCTTAGTCTCTATTTTAGAGGTTGCCACAGTGGAATGAACCACCAACCATTCCAGCGTATATTTTACACAGCGGATGCCCTTCCAGCCACAACCCATTACTGGGAAACATCCATACACACTCATTCACACACACACATATACACTACAGCCAGTTTAGTTTACTCAATTCCCCTAAAGCGCATGTGTTTGGACTGTCGGGGAAACCGGAGCACCCGGAGGAAACCCACACCAACACCGGGAGAACATGCAAACTCCACACAGAAACGCCAACTGACCCAGCTGGGGCTCGAACCAGCGACCTTCTTGCTGTGAGGCCACAGTGCTAACCGCTGAGCCACCCTGCTGCCCATATTCACAATTTGAGGTTCAATAAACTGAACAAAAAGATATCGGGTTGTATTTTTAGATACACCAAAATGAAACGTTTCCTAACCTTTATTATTGCAGCTCTTTAAATAGTAAGCGCTAAAATAACCAATATGAAACATAAACTGATATAAACCCAATTAATTACCTACAAGTCATGAATTCTGTGTTACCACAGCAACTATAGAATTACCATAGATATATACACTAGATATCGCATAGGGACCCTGAGCATGCGTCAATAGCGCCGCCACATTGGTACAGTGCTCCCAGGACAAATGTCATTCAACCGCACTAGTCAAGACAGTGTTATTACGTGAAGATGCGGGACTTTAGCGCTGTCTACAGGTGTAGTAACGAGCAAACAAAGAAAACAAAGCACAAAGGCAGAACATTTCATAGGTAAGATTAAATTTTTTTCTGTTTTTGTATGTTCTGAACTTTTGTGCTAATCAGGTAACGTTAATGATGATGACAGTCACTTACTGCATTCACCATACGGCAAAGCAGCTCCAACTCGCACTAAACACTCGGCTTATGCTAGTTTTGTTGAATAAAATCAGCAAACAATGCAAAAGAAATAAGACAACGAGATGCTGCGCTGCCAGAAACTTGTATTATTGTCGACTAATGTTAGTGAAAGAGTCGTTCGGGGGATTCATTCACAAACGAATCGCTCCCTCCGTCAGTATGAGAAGTGAAAGCAGGAAGGGATGAGTGTTTCAGGACATGATTAGATCAGATTTAACAGGGAGGGTGGATAGTACATTTCTGTCCACACAAACACAAGCATATTGTCAGGAATGCCCGTGCGGTCACTGATCCATCAATGTAGAAAAGTGATGTAAAATTATCATTTTCGTAATTAGAAAAAAAAATTACACACTAACATCCAGGAAAACTCCCGATCATAGATATATGTGTATATCTCTGGCTTTGGATTTCAAAGGAGCGCTACCCTGTACCAAGATGGCGACGCTATTGATGCATTCCGTCCAATAGACAACAATAGGCCAGGCGACATCTAATGTATATATCTAACAGTAAAATTACTACCACAAATCAAATACTAATTGTTGTTATCATAGCAACCATAAAATTACTTCCACAGATCCATTGCTACAGTGGTCATGTTACCATAGCAACTATAAAATTATTTCCACAAAACAAATACTATCGTTATTGTGTTACCATAGCAACAATAGAACTGTCACAGCATTCAAATTCAATTAGTATTTATTGACTATAAATTGCTTTCTTTTTTCCGTGTGGGATCTTTTAAGAGTGTGTTTTTTCTCGATGCTATGTATTGCAAGTGCTTGCTAGTTTGACTTTTTTGTTAACAAATTAAAAAAAGGTAAAAAGAAAAAGTGTATTTTTTCACACACACACACACACACACACACACACACACACACACACACACACACACACACACACACACACACACACACACACACACACAGCTGAATCTCCATTAGCGTGTTGATATGAAGTGTGGTCAGGAATGTCTTTATTAAGGCTGTGTGTTTCTGAGTGCAGCTGTTCAAACACACGCGCATCTTCACCAATGCGGCATGTTTGACAGGAGCAAACTCTGGCTAAATTAAAGATTTTCCTTCATCAGCTGAACATCAGAGCTTTCTGCGCTCTTCACAGCGCCTCCAATTAGCATCTTACAGAGTTTTACAGCTTTTCTGAGTTTTACATCACATTTAATTTGAAAACAGATATCTTTAAGCAATTAGTTTACTTTATTTTTTAAAAGTGAGGAAACCCATTGATTTTAAATTGATTTGTTGACTTTAAATCAATTTGTTGATTGCTATCAATCATAATTATTAACTTTTAAACTTTTACATTTTTAAAAAGTAAAGTCGAATAATCACTTTTAAAGCAACAAGTTTACTCATTTTTTAAAAAAGTATAGTCGAATAATCACTTTTAAAGCAACGAGTTTATGCAATTTTTGAAAAGTAATGTTGAATAATCACTTTTAAAGCAACAGGTTTACTCAAAATTTTAAAGTAAAGTCGAATAATTGCTTTTAAAGCAATGAGTTTACTCACTTTTTTAAAAGTATAGTCGAATAATCGCTTTTAAAGCAACAAGTTTACTCACTTTTTAAAAAGTATAGTCGAATAATCGCTTTTAAAGCAACAAGTTTACTCACTTTTTAAAAAGTATAGTCGAATGATCGCTTTTAAAGCAACAAGTTTACGTTTTTTTTTTAAAGTCGAATAAACGCTTTTAAAGCAATGAGTTTACTCACTTTTCAAAAGTAAAGAAGAATAATCGCTTTTAAAGCAACAAGTTTACTCACTTTTTAAAAAAGTATAGTCGAATAATCACTTTTAAAGCAACGAGTTTATGCAGTTTTTGAAAAGTAATGTTGATTAATCACTTTTAAAGCAACGGGTTTACTCAATATTTTAAAGTAAAGTTGAATAATTGTTTTTAAAGCAATGAGTTTACTCACTTTTTTAAAAGTATAGTCGAATAATTAATTTTAAAGCACCAAGTTTACTCACTTTTTAAAAAGTATAGTCGAATAATCGCTTTTAAAGCAACAAGTTTACTCACTTTTTAAAAAGTATAGTCGAATAATCGCTTTTAAAGCAACAAGTTTACGTTTTTTTAAGTCGAATAAACGCTTTTAAAGCAATGAGTTTACTCACTTTTCAAAAGTAAAGAAGAATAATCGCTTTTAAAGCAACAAGTTTACTCACTTTTTAAAAAGTATAGTCGAATAATCGCTTTTAAAGCAACAAGTTTACTCACTTTTTTAAAAAGTATAGTCGAATAATCACTTTTAAAGCAACGAGTTTATGCAGTTTTTGAAAAGTAATGTTGAATAATCACTTTTAAAGCAACGGGTTTACTCAATATTTTAAAGTAAAGTTGAATAATTGCTTTTAAAGCAATGAGTTTACTCACTTTTTTAAAAGTATAGTCGAATAATCGCTTTTAAAGCAATGAGTTTACTCACTTTTTTAAAAGTATAGTCGAATAATCACTTTTAAAGCAACAAGTTTACTCACTTTTTAAAAAGTATAGTCGAATGATCGCTTTTAAAGCAACAAGTTTACTTTTTTTAGTCGAATAAACGCTTTTAAAGCAATGAGTTTACTCACTTTTCAAAAGTAAAGAAGAATAATCACTTTTAAAGCAACAAGTTTACTCACTTTTTAAAAAGTAAAGTCAAATAATCGCTTTTAAAGCAACGGGTTTACTCACTTTTTAAAAAGTATAGTCGAATAATCGCTTTTAAAGCAACGATTTTACTCACATTTTAAAAAGTAACATTGATTAATCACTTTTAAAGCAACAAGTTTACTTAATTTTTTAAATTAAAGTCGAATAATCGCTTTTAAAGCAACGAGTTTACTTAATTTTTTAAAGTAAAGTCGAATAATCGCTTTTAAAGCAACGAGTTTACTTAATTTTTTAAAGTAAAGTCGAATAAACGCTTTTAAAGTAACGATTTTACTCACTTTTTAAAAGTAGAGAAGAATAATTGGTTTTAAAGCAACAAGTTTACGCAATTTTTAAAAAAGTAAAGTCGAATAATCGCTTTTAAAGCAACGGGTTTACTCACTTTTTTTAAGTAAAGTTGAATAATCGCTTTTAAAGCAACGGGTTTACTCACTTTTTTTAAGTATAGTCGAATAATTGCTTTTAAAGCAACAAATTTACTCAATTTTTAAAAAGAAAAGTCAAATAATCACTTTTAAAGCAACGAATTTACTCACTTTTTTAAAGTAAAGTCAAATAATCACTTTTAAAGCAAGAGTTTTCTTAATTTTTTTAAGTAAAGTCGAATAATCGATTTTAAAGCAACGAGTTTACTTAATTTTTTTAAAGTAAAGTCGAATAAACGCTTTTAAAGCAACGAATTTACTCACTTTTTAAAAGTAGAGAAGAATAATTGCTTTTAAAGCAACGAGTTTACGCAATTTTTAAAAAGTAAAGTCGAATAATCACTTTTAAAGCAACGAATTTACTCACTTTTTTAAAGTAAAGTCTAATAATCACTTTTAAAGCAACGGATTTACTCACTTTTTTAAAGTAAAGTCTAATAATCACTTTTAAAGCAACGGATTTACTCACTTTTTTAAGTATAGTCGAATAATCGCTTTTAAAGCAACAAGTTTACTCAATTTTTAAAAAGTAAAGTCAAATAATCACTTTTAAAGCAACGAATTTACTCACTTTTTTAAAGTAAAGTCTAATAATCACTTTTAAAACAACGGATTTACTCACTTTTTTTAAAGTAAAGTCGAATAAATGCTTTTAAAGCAACGATTTTACTCACTTTTTAAAAGTAGATAAGAATAATTGCTTTTAAAGCAGCGAGTTTACGCAATTTTTTAAAAAGTAATGTCGAATAATCGCTTTTAAAGCAACGGGTTTACTCACTTTTTTAAAGTCGAATAATCACTTTTAAAGCAACGAGTTTACTCACTTTTTAAATAAAGTTAATTACTTGCTTTTAAAATAACAGGTTTTCTAGCCTTTTAAAATTAAAGACGATTAATCGCTTTTAAAGAAACTGGTACACTTTTAAAGTAAAGTTGATTTATTGCTTTTGGAGCAACAGGTTTATTCTCTTTTTAAAGTCCATTAATCACTTTTAAAGCAATGGGTTTACTCAACTTTTTAAAATAAAGTATATCAATCACTTCTAAAGCAACAGGTTTAATTTTAAGTAAAAAAGGATTAATTGCAATCTAAATCAATGGGTTTACTCACTCTTGAAATAAGAGTCGATTAATTGCTTTTAAGACCGGGTTTACTCACCTTTTTTAAGTAAAGTCGATTAATTGCTTTTAAAACAACGTGTTTACTCACTTTTAAAGTGGAGTCGACTAATTACTGTTGAAGCAACATCTTTAGTCACTTAAAAAAGATAAAGTTGATTGATTGATTTTAAAGCAATGGGTTTACTCACTTTTAAAGCAGAGTCAACTAATCGCTTTCAAAGCAACATGGTTACTCACTTTAAAAAAGGTAAAAATTAATTAATTGCTTTCAAAGCAACATTTTTACTCACTTTTAAGTTGGTTAATCGCTTTCTAAAGCAATGGGTTTACTTACTTTTTAAAATGAGAGTCGGTTAACTGCTTCTAAAGCAACATGTTTACTCTTTTTAAGTAAAGCTAACTAATCATTTTTAAAGCGATAGGTTTACTCCAATGGCGTAATTGACATTTTTTATAGTTTGCAGTGCTATATTGTCAGGGTCGGTGTTGTATATTACACTACAAAACGTGTAATAAACTGCAGCACATTTTCTGTTATTTTATTTCTCTATATTATTTCTTAAACGTTATATGATTATTTCAATTACTAAAATGTCAATAAAAGTCACTTTGTTAAACAGAGCAGAGATCAATAGAGCAGAGATCAACATGCCATAATGTAATTCACAACCGTAAACAAGGACTTGTGAATCACAAGATATGGAAACTGTTGATTCACAGATATTGTTACAGTGTCTCATGTCATATTGACTGAATGAATGTTTTAAATGAAAAATAAACTCCATCAGGACATGTTTCAGACTCTGAGAGAGGCAGCTGATGTTAAATGAGAGTGTGGCGTTTATTCTGGCACTAATAGAAAGCCGAAATGCAGCCAGAACAGATTTTCGGTGTTTTTGAATGTGTCTGGAAAAGGCCATTTCCTCTGTGCTCTAATATTGACTCTCATTCAGGACTCGCTCTCTGTGTTTCTGGACTGTTTTAAGGACTTAATATTATTTACTGTCTCTATCGCTCAATAGAGCAGGGTTTGTTGCTGAATAAAGAGCTGTTGAAGACGCTCATTTACTGAAAGCAGCTTTTTAATGAGAAATGCAACATGCTCGAAAGGTGGTCGAGCCTTCTCTTTCATGGCTCCTACACTCTGGAATAGCCTTCCTGATAACGTCCGAGGTTCTGACACACTCTCCCAGTTCAAAACTAGATTAAAGACCTATCTGTTTAGTAAAGCATACACTCAATGCATCACCTAGCGGGTTCCACACAGGCTTCTACATCTTGTTTATATACACTATGAACAGCAGCTACGTTAATTATTCTCTATTTCCACCTGGGGATACTCATCCCGAGGTCCTCAGATTATGCGGAGTCACTGATTGGATCCAAGACCAGCGACGTGATGATCCCAAGGTTTCCATATCCGGGACCAGGCCATATCCTGAGCTGCTGCTGCACTGATGGTCATGGGGAGTGGAGATCATGAGTCTGATTCCAGCGACGTTCCAGGGACAGACGAGTCTTCGCTGAGGCCATCTTCCTGCCTAAACCACGGCGAATGAAGCTCTGCACAAGACTTTTGGCCAGCGGAGAAATTAAAATGGTCGTGCCCAACTGAGTCTGGTTCTCTCAAGGTTTTTTTTCTTCACTCCCATCAGGTGAAGTTTTTTTTCCCTCTCCGCTGTCGCCACTGCCTCGCATGGTTCAGGATTGGTAGAGCTACGCATCGATGAATTTGCTCTTCAGTGTTTGAACTCTCAGTAATGATTAAATCACACTGAACTGAGCTAAACTGAACTGAACTGAACTTAAACACTAAAACCTGAACCACACTGTTCCAGTTACTGAACCACACTGTTCCAGTTACTATGACCATTTATGTGAAGCTGCTTTGACACAATCTACATTGTAAAAGTGCTATACAAATAAAGCTGAATTGAATTGAATTGAATGTTCCTCTTATAAAAGTCGAGTTTTTATAATGAGTGTTTATTAAACCTTCAATGAAATCCCACACTGTAAAAAGCAATGAGTTACTTCACTTTAAAAAGAGAGTAAACCCTTTACCACATAAGCAGCAAGTTGATTTTACTTAAATATATTCAGTAAACCTTAACTTTTATTAATTTCGCACATCATTTGTTTATTTAATAGTTATAAGGCAACGAGTTTATTCTCTTTTTTAAGTAAAGTCAACTAATCGCTGTTTACAGTGCAGTTCTTTTTTTATTTCTCATTGTTTGAATATAAATCAGAATTCTGGCCATAAAATTGATGCATTATGCATTGTTTCTTTTGTCATTATTTTCATGATTATTATGCCCAAAAATGTTTATCCATACATTTTTTTTACTGCTTTTCCATGGCCGGGTCGAGGGGGCAGCAGTGTTAGGAGAGAACTCCAGATTTCCCTCTCTCCAGGAACTTTCTTCAGCTCCTCCGGGAAGATCCCGAGGCGTTCCCAGGCCAGCTGAGATAAATTGTCCCTCCAGCGTGTCCTGGGTCTTCCCCAAGGCCTCCTCCTGGTGGGACATGCCTGGAAAACCTCCCTAGGTAGGCATCCGAAACAGATGCCCGAGCCACCTCAGCTGACTTCTCTCGATGTGGATGAGCAGCAGCTCTACGCCGAGCTCCTCCCAGGTGTCAGAGCTCTTCACCCTATCCATAAGAGTGCGCCCTGACACCCTTCGAAGGAAACTCATTTCGGCCGCTTGTCTCCGAGATCTTGTCATTTCGGTCATGACCCAAAGCTCATGACCCTAGGTGAGAGTAGGAACGTAGATTGACTGGTAAATCGAGAGCTTTGCTTTCCGCTCAGCTCCTTTTTCACCACAACAGAGCGGTATATCGACCACATTACTGCTGCCACTGCACCAATCTGCCTGTCAATCTCACGCTACATCCTTCCCTCACTTGTGAACAAAACACCAAGATACTTGAACTCCTCCACCTGGGGTAAGGACTTTCCTCCAACCTGCAGATGGCAAACTACCTTATTTCCGGTGGAGCACCATGTCCTCAAACATGGAGGTGCTGATTCTCATTCCAGCCTGGTTACACTCGGCAGCAAACCGCCCCAGTGCATGCTTAAAGACCATGTTTGAAGAAGCCAACAGAACAACATCATCTGCGGATAACAGATGAAATCCTGTGGTCCCCGAATCAGACCCCCTCCAGGCCAAGGCTGCACTTTGAAATTCTGTCCATGTAAATTATGAACAGAATTGGTGACAAGGGGCAGCCCTTCCAAAGTACAACATGCACTGGAAACAAGTTTGACTTAATAAATATTTCTAGGTCATCAGATCATTATATTTGACTGATTTTTGAAGGACACTGATTGATGCTGAAAACTCAGCTTTGAATCCCAGGAATAAATGACACTACAATATATTGAAATTAAAACCGCTCGTCTAAATGAGACTAATATTGCATCATTTTGTTGATTTATTGTCATTTTAGTCGATCAGTAAAATTGGTTGGGTTCGGGGAAGGAGGAGGGCGGGTCGGCCGATTGGCCGGTCGTGCAGTCAATCATATGGTCAGTCGAACAGCGACCTCTGGCAGGTTCATGCGAGATGTCTGAGGTGCGAAAAAGCACGCAACAGCGGCCTCTCGCGGATTCGCGAAAACAAAAACTGCAGCCGTATGTACCCGCCTGGACGTATTCCGCGGTCTCCAGAAATGTCCGCGGGACTTCGTTTCCACAATGAGCCCGGGTTGACCATATCACCCTGCTGCCCAACACTGATTACTCACTACAGCTAAGCAGGGCTGAGCCTGGTCAGAATGTGTATGGGAAACCACCTGGCAACACTAGGTTGCTGCCGGAAGTGGTGTTAGTGAGGCCAGCAGGGGGCGCTCAACCTGCGGTCTGTGTGAGTCCTAATGCCCCAGTATAGTGAAGGGGACACCATACTGTCAGTGAGATCCGTCTTTGATGTTAAACCGAGGTCCTGACTCTCTGTGGTCATTAAAAATCCCATGGCACTTCTGGTAAAGAGTAAGGGGTGGCCAAAATTCCCACCATCTGCCCTTACCGATTATGACCACCCAATCATCCCCATCCACCGAAATGGCTCTATCACAGTCTCTCCACTCCACCAACAGCTGGTGTGTGGTGAAGCACTGGCGCCGTTGTCCTGAGGCTGTCGTCGCATGAACAGAATTGGTGACAAGGGGCAGCCCTTCCAAAGTACAACATGCACTGGAAACAAGTTTGACTTAATAAATATTTCTGGGTCATCAGATCATTATATTTGACTGATTTCTGAAGGACACTGATTGATGCTGAAAACTCAGCTTTGAATCCCAGGAATAAATGACACTACAACATATTGAAATTAAAACCGCTCGTCTAAATGAGACTAATATTGCACCATTTTGTTGATTTACTGTCATTTTCCTGCTAAGCAAAAAAGAGATATTTCCCCAGGCTTTATGAGTGCAGCTTGTTCAGATGTTTGCTGCTGAATGAACACTGTATAGTGTTCTAGTCTATAGCTGCATCTCAAATCGCATACTTATGCACTATTCTATGCTATTTTGTAGTATAAATAGTGTAAGTAGTGCGTTCACACTGAAAACTCGGATGAACTAATTACCCGGATGATGCACTCATTCAGCTGCTAAAATGAAGTGTGTAATGATGGACACTTCACGCACTCAACGACCGTAGGTTTGCTCACTTACCGGAAGGGGCGGAGCTATCGGGTGCACATGTTGAATAACTTCATTTATTTTGGATGGAGAAAGCAAAATTCTCCTACGAGAGTGATTATAGCGCCTCCCGATGGTGAATGAGGTTCTAATCATGGCAGGCATTATTTGATAGTTTGGTCATTTATTTCACTGATTTGGCGACCATCGAACGTCATCAGGGAAACGGTTTGAATTTCCGCTTGGTAAAAAAACCAAGTGTGCCATTTGGGACGCCACTACATACATGTACTATGCTGTTGAGTGTGTAAAGGCTGATTTATACTTCTGCGTCAAACGCCGGCGTATGCTACGGCGCTGACGCATTGCCCTTCGCCGTGGCCATCGCCGTCACTGACGTGCACCTCTCAAAAATTGTAACTACACGCCGCAACGACGCGTAGCGTAAGCTCTGTGATTGGTCGGCTTGGTAGCGCTGACGAGCCTGGGCGGGACCGAGAGCCGCGCGAATGGCGCGAGCGATTGTTTACAAGTGTGGAGTACCGTGAAGGAGCTCCGGATGGAAAGTTTTGTTTTGTGTTTACCTCATAGTTAAAGTTGCTGCACGTCCGCCGGTTCCTGCCTCAAAATGAGCGAGTTTGAGCCTCTTGTACATCCCGGAAGTGTTCAGGAAAAGCAAAACAGCAGTGAAGAAACTCGACACAGAGGAACATTTACACCTCACTGCCAACTAGCGTTTCGGAAGTGTTAATGCAGACCGACAGAGACAGCGCGCAGAAGTATAAATGCACAGCCACGCGCGTTGCATGCGCCGTGGGTTACGCCGGTCACTTGACGCAGAAGTATAAATCAGACTTAAGTGTATAAGTACATAGTGCATGAGTGCATAGTGTATAGTGTGCCATTTGAGACGCAGCTTATATGTCTACGGCCTATGCTGTAAGTCTGTACGGTGACATGAAAAAGGCAGTGGAGTAGTAATGATAATAATTATAAACTGTTTGTCTTCCTCTGTGCTGTTTACAATGAGTGAGAAAACCGGCACAGAGCACAGAGTTTCAGTCAGTCAGTCTGCTAGACGTCTGATCTTCACAGCTCTGTGTGAGTAAACAGTCTGCAGACCTGCCCAAAACACACACACACACGTTTGTTTTTGTGAAAAGTGGGGACATTGCATAGGTTTCCATTCATTTTATGCTGTCCAAACCCCAAACTACCCCTTAACCCAACCATCACAGAAGACTGTGTGCAGCTTTACTCTCTGATTAAACTCATCCTGTAGGATTTATAGGCATTTTGAGAAATGAAGATGTCACCAACGTCCTCATATTTCACCTCCTTTTTGTAATGCCTGTGTCATACCCATGTCATTATACAGTTTTTTGTCCTGATATGTCACAAAAACACGTACACACACACACACACACACACACACACACACACACACACACACACACACACACACACACACACACACACACACACACACACACACTATATCTGACTGCTTAAATCAGGGTTTATTTTTTACTTTTACTTTAATGGTGTACAGTAATAGCTGAATATACCACTGAAGGCAACAGACTACCGTAAATATTTCCTGAAAGCTGTTTAACAGAGACAAGAGTTTATCAAGGGAGACCAGAAGCATCGAGACTTCCACCCAAGCAGTTTGACTGGGGAATTTCTCCTCTCCTGCACAGTAAACACAAACACACACATGTCGAGGAAAATAAATACATTTAATCCATTTTGGAATAAGACCAGAACATAAAAACGTGGAAAAAGTGAGGCGCTATCAATACTGCATGCACTGCATACATACACACAGCCTGGGGAGAACAGACACAGACTCAAACATACACACGCAAAACCACACACACAAACACATGCCACAGCCATATCCAACCCAAGCTCATTCTGATAATGTAGCCCCGCGGACATTTCTGGAGACAGCGGAATACGTCCCGGGGGGTACGTACGGCCGCGTTTAATTTTTTCAAGCGAACGTTGCGGGGCGGTGTGACGCCGTTCCCTTTCGCGCTTGCCTTACCTCCTTGTGGAGGGCTTCCCCGCTGAAACCCGTTTGTCCACTCAGCTCACCTTGTAACGTCGGCAGGCTCGAGATGCGGAGAGGAGACGACCATGGCGACCGGTTTCGAGTACGGGGAAGAGCGGTTCCAGCAATCAGGTAAGACGAAAACAGAATCCCAAAAATTAAGTGAACGAGTTTCGTGACAGGGTGAGAACACGGCGAAATCCGAAAACGCGGTAGAAAAAAAAAATCGGGGCTTTTATTTTTTTGGACGGCTTTTTTAAACTGTCGCTCGGGTTTAGGGAAGTGAGCGGGCGAGCAGGCGGGCGGGTCGATCGGTAAAATTGGTTGGGTTCAGGGAAGGAGGAGAGCGGGTCGGCCCATTGGCCGGTCGCGCAGTCAATCATCCGGTCAGTCGGACAGAGGCCGCCGGCAGGTTCACACGAGAACAAAGCGGGCGCGAACCGCGCTCGTGAGAGGCATCTGAGGTGCGAAAAAGCACGCAACAGCGGCCTCTCGCGGATTCGCGAAAAACAAAAACTGCAGCCGTATGTACCCGCGGGGACGTATTCCGCGGTCTCCAGAAAATGTCCGCGGGACTACGTTTCCACAATGAGCCCGGGTTGGCCATATCACCCTGCAGCCCAACACTGATTACTCACTACAGCTAAGCAGGGCTGAGCCTGGTCAGAATGTGTATGGGAAACCACCTGGGAAAGCTCGGTTGCTGCCGGAAGTGGTGTTAGTGAGGCCAGCAGGGTGAGTGTGAGTCCCAATGCCCCAGTATAGTGAAGGGGACACCATACTGTCAGTGAGATCCGTCTTTGATGTTAAACCGAGGTCCTGACTCTCTGTGGTCATTAAAAATCCCATGGCACTTCTGGTAAAGAGTAAGGGGTGGCCAAAATTCCCACCATCTGCCCTTACCGATTATGACCACCCAATCATCCCCATCCACCGAAATGGCTCTATCACTCTCCACTCCACCAACAGCGGGTGTGATGTGAGCGCACTGAGGCCGTTGTCCTGTGGCTGTCGTCGCATCATCCTAGTGGGTGTTGCACACTGGTGGTGGTGTGAAGAGACCCCCTCATGACTGTAAAGCGATTTGAGTCATTGATTTGGCCATACACAATAAATGCGCTATATAAAACACACATTACAATACACACTAACAGAAACAAACAAACACGAAAACAGAAAAGAAACAGACTCAAACACACACACACACACAAACACACCCACACAGCACAGCTCTTGACTTCAGCTCCTCTGCACTGCATGAACCCGAGAGCTTGGAAGAGTTTAGAAAAGAAACACACTCCACTTCCAGCATTACATTCTCTGCATTTCTGTTTATTGCATCTCAAGCCACAACTGGCCTCGTCCATCAGCTCCAGCATTCACGGAGGCATCATTATAATCATGGCAAACACACACAACGTCAGTATAATACCCCAGACGATATCCACTGACTGCTGCAGAACCAAACGCCGTGTCTATATCTGACACTAGTGGTAAACACAATATTCACCATCAGCTAATAAAGCACCAAACAACCCTCTGCTTAAAAGAAACGTTGCAATCTGAATATCATTAATAATAATAATAGTACAAATGTAATAAATACAAACACTAAAAAGCTCTTCATTTAAAAAAATATGCAAAAATAACCGTCTAATGCAAACGTTCGCATGAAGCCATTTAAAACACATATACAGTACTTTAGTCATTACATATTATTCCAACAGCTATATTGAATGGTTCAAGTTATCCCAAAAATTGCATATAAAAAATCTATCAAATTATTATAAGTAAACCCATTTTATAGGTCTTTAGAACAACTTGTTAGTCTGATGACTTTAACTCCTGTGGAAACAGAAAGAGAGAGAAATGCATTTAGATGAATATCAGTCTGCTCATGAAATATTAAAGTGCTGAAATAACTCAAAACTAGTGCTGTCGAACCGTTTACTTAAATACAAAATAAAAGTTTCTATTTACATAATGTGTGTACTGTGTGTGTATATATACAGAAGAAGTCAGAATTATTAGCCCCCCTGAATTATTAGCCCCCGTTTTTTTCCCCCCTGCTTTCTGTATAACAGAGAGAAGATTGTTTTTAACACATTTCTAAACATAATAGTTTTAATAACTCATCTCTAATAACTGATTTATTTTATTTTTGCCATGATGACAGTAAATAATATTTGACTAGATATTTTTCAAGACACTTCTATACAGCTTTAAGTGACATTTAACTAGGTTAATTAGGTTAACTAGGCAGGTTAGGATAATTAGGCAAGTTATTGTATAACAGTGGTTTGTTCAGTAGACTATCAAGAAAAACAATTAGCTTAAAGGGGCTAATAATATTGTCCTCCAAATTCTGTTTAAAAAATTAAAAACTGCTTTTATTCTAGCTGAAACAAAACAAATTAGACTTTCTCCAGAAGAAAAAATATTATCAGACATACTGTGAAAATTTCTTTGCTCTGTTAAACATCATTTGGAAAATATAAAAAAAAAATTAAAAATTCAAAGGGGGGCTAATAATTCTGCCTTCAACTATATAATTTATTATGTATACATATATAAACATGCAGTTGAGGTCAGAATTACTAGCTCCCCTGAATAATAACCCCCATTTATTTTTTTCCCTACTGAAAAAAACAGATTAAACCAGCCTAGGCTGGTTGGCTGGTTTTAGCTGGTTGACCAGGCTGGTTTTAGAGGGGTTTTGGCCACTTCCAGGCTGGTTTCCAGTCATTTCCAGCCTGGTCTTAGCTGGTCAGGCTGGGAGATGACCAGCTAAAACCAGCTTGACCAGCCTAGCCAAGCTAGGAGTCCAGCCAAAACCAGCTATGTCCAGCTTATACCAGGCTGGTCAAACTGGTTTTAGCTGGTCATTTTCCAGCCAGACCAGCTAAAACCAGGCTGGAAATGACTGGAAACCAGCCTGGTAATGGCCAAAACCACTCTAAAACTAGGCTGGTCATTCAGCTAAAACCAGCTTAGGCTGGTTTAAGCTGTTTTTTTTTCAGTAGGGAAAAAAATAAATGGGGGTTATTATTCAGGGGAGCTAGTAAACATAAATATGTTATATATAAATACAAATAATTTTTAAAAAAATATATACATGCATGTTTGTATTTATATATACACACAATAATATTTTATGTAAATACAAACTTTTATTAATCAAGTTTAATCTTTGACAGCACTATTAAAATCACATTTCCTCACCCAGTTATGATGCAGTTTCTGGTCTGGATGTAAATGCCTGTGTAAATGACTTCACATCGCACCACGTTATTGGAGAAATCAGACTCGGCCACCAGGAAATCCGGATTCACCGTCACCTGAAAATTCAGTACAGTTCAATTCAAGATTATTAGTAAAGGGCTTTTCACAATCACTATTGATCCACAGTAGCTTCACAAGAGGAACATGTTATTACACTACATTCAAAATCCAAATAAATGAATACATTGAGAGAGAGTTTGTGCTAAAAACAAGACAAAATATCAGTCAATGCAGTCAGAAAATAAAATACAGTTTATAAATAATATTAAAAGCGGAGCCCAGCTGGGACTCGAACCAGTGGCCTTTTTGCTTTGAGGCCACAGCACTTACCACTGAGCCACCGTGCCACCCAGATTGTTTATATCTGCTGGGCCACTTCTCTTCTCCATCTACACGACATCTTTAGGATCAGTCATCCAGAAACATGGATTCTCCTACCACTGCTATGCTGATGATACCCAGCTATACCTCTCTTTTCACCCTGATGATCCCTCGGTTCCGGCTCGCATCTCAGCCTGCCTGTCGGACATTTCACACTGGATGAAAGATCATCATCTTCAGCTGAACCTCACGAAAACGGAAATGCTTGTAGTTTCTGCCAACCCGACTCTGCACTATAACTTTTCAATCCAGATGGATGGGGCAACCATTACTGCATCCAAAATGGTGAAAAGCCTTGGAGTAACGATTGATGACCAACTAAACTTCTCTGACCACATTTCTAGAACTGCTTGATCGTGCAGATTTGCACTCTATAACATCAGAAAGATCCGACCCTTCCTATCAGAACATGCAGCTCAACTCCTTGTTCAAGCTCTTGTTCTCTCCAGACTGGATTACTGCAACTCTCTACTAGCCGGGCTTCCAGCTAACTCTATCAAGCCTCTTCAGCTGCTCCAGAACGCAGCAGCACGAGTGGTCTTTAATGAACCTAAAAGAGCACATGTCACTCCGCTGCTCATCCGTTTGCACTGGCTGCCAGTTGCTGCTCGCATCAAATTCAAAGCTCTGATGTTTGCCTACAAAGCGACCTCTGGCTTTGCTCCTTCTTATCTGCTCCCACTTCTGCAGATCTATGTGCTCTCCAGAAACTTGCGTTCTGTGAATGAACGTCGCCTCGTGGTTCCATCCCAAAGAGGGAAGAAATAACTTTCGCGCTCAATCTGCCCAGTTGGTGGCATCAGAACGGCAGAGTCACTTGCTGTCTTCAAGAAACGACTAAAAACTCAACTGTTCAGTCTCCACTTTCCTTCCTAATCTGCAATTGCCTCTCTGGTTCTCCCGCTAACTGTATTACAAAAAAATAAAATAAATTACTAATGTTTTGCTTCTCTGTCACGAAGTTTGAGATCAATTCTATTCATAGTAAAGTTTTTTCATTACATGCAACCTATTGTGTCCTAACATAGAGTGTTTATAAGAAAGTGTCTTGTGCATCTGAAGAGGAAAGGGTGAAAATGTGTGGCTGTGAATGTTATTTATGTTTGTCAGGATGCTCAAAAATCGTTCTGTGGCACCTTGAGAATGTAGTTTCCCGGCGGGACATCTGTGATGTCGATCCACTGACAGTCGATGTTGGCAGCGTATGTGTCATGGCAGCCTGGACTCAAACCCTGAAAACACAGCAATAATATCTATAACAAACCACAACATAAAATGTGTGATGAGAATAGAACTATCTCATGAAGGATTATCAGAGGACAAATGAAAATAGGAAATACGTTTAGGGGTCCTATCTTAAATAAGGTGAAAGACGTGATTTGATGCTTTTCCAGACTAGCGCATCTCTAATTTTTTTGTTTTGCACCACGTTGTTTAAATAACAAATCCATTTGCACCGCTTTGAGGACTTATGGTTTAGAAAGGAGGTGTGTGGAGGCGCATTGTTGGTCTGAATTTAGAAATAGTTCTGAAACAAATCTTTGCGCTTAACAAACGAAATTAAATATGTAGGCTAAAGGATGTCTCAAGTGGAGTGAGCTTATACATTTTCCTCACTCCACCAAAGTAAAAGTGTAAAGAGTAAAATGTAAAAGTAAAGGGAAAGTAAAGAGGCTGAATGGAGGAGGCTCGTTCTTTATCCTCGCGCTGCAGATGCTCTGTTTGACTGTTTTCTCGCTGGTGAAGCGTTCAGTTTTTCCACTTACAAATCACCATGTAAATAGGAAATGGGCCATGGCACAATGCAACTGACTCTTAAAGGGAATGTGAGATTAGACTCTGATAGGCTTAATGCAATTTATACTCAAAACACACCCAGAACTCATTAAGAGAATAAGCTCAACCCTGTTAGACCATGTGCTGTGGCACAGAGCATATTTATAAAATTAACTAATTAGCCGCATCTTTTTTTGAAAATTAATCGCAATTAATCACATTTAAAAGACTGAAACTTGTAATTTTGCCTATTCAAATGTAAAATTAATGTAAACGCAAGAAAAAAAAACTATTTAAATTCAAAATATAATTGTTTATTACAATTTTTGTTTAACTTGTGACACAGATTTCTTCATCTAAACCTCATACCCACAATAAACCACCAAGATCCTGGCCTGACAGCCGTATTTATTGCAGAAATTAAAACACAGGCATGTTAATGCCATTTGAATTTCAAAACAATCAATGCCAATAAAGAAAACATTGATTTCCATGTTAGATTTTTTAGTGGAATGCAAAAAAATGCCAAAATACAGGCATTGCAGATATGGAAAATTATAATAATAATAAAGTATTGAATACAAACAATTGTACTCACTGTAAATTGGTATTGTAAGTTTAAAACATTAATTATAAAGTAGAAACAATTTTGCTTAGTCCTCCTTTACATTTTGCCAGTTGCTAAGACAGTCCAGTCAGTTGACATTATCGGGGAACAATGTGGTCAAGGGGTACATAAAAGGCACGTACCAAAGACTATAGACTTTTTACAGGGACTGGTCACACCATCTCTAAACATTTAATTCTAAACAGCTTTGGAAAATACAGACACTGCAAAGACTATGCAATACATACAGAATGCCTTAAAGAGACTTTTGACAGTCAGCGATGTCAGGCGTTGGCTCTTGTTGCTAGTAAACGCACACATACACACACACACACACACACACACACACACACACACACACACACACACACACACACACACACACACACACTCACACTCACACTCACATGCATACATGCACACACACACACACACACAGAAAACGCGTGCAGTACAGCGCACCCACTGAGCGACTCCCTTCAGATTCATCAACACGCATGACCGCGTTTATCAAATTTGCATAAACTAAACGTTCTGAAGTATGGCTGAATTTTACAAGGATTCTGATAAATCAACGTGAAGCAGACGCTTTACAAAAGTTGCGTGTAAGTGGGAAACACGTCAAACTTAATGACACATTTGAGGGCATTAATCAATTATATTTTTAATTTAAATAGTTTTTTTCTTGCGTTTACATTAATTTTACATTTGAATAGGCAAAATTACAAGTTTCAGTCTTTTAAATGTGATTAATCGCGATTAATTTTCAAAAAAAGTGCGATTAATTAGTTAATTATTTTTAATCGATAGACAGCACTAATGTATATATATATATATATATATATATATATATATATATATATATATATATATATATATATATATATATATACATACAGTGTTGGGCAAGCTACTTGAAACATGTAGTGAGCTAAGCTATTAGCTACTCTACTTAAAATGTAGCTTAACTACACTAAAAGCTACCCCCTGGAAAATGTAGCAAGCTAAGCTAAAAGCTACTTGTCAAAAGTAGCTTAGCTACATCTAAGCTATTTTTGCAATTTTTATTTTTTAATCGTTGCAACTGAAATCCAAGTCAATCATATCTTAGAGATCAATAAAACTGCCAATGAAACATATGAGGCACATTAGTTCAGTTCAACTATTTACTGTTTATAATATATGCTGTACTAAACAGAAATACATTGTAGTATATAACAGCTAAAACAAAAAAATCCAATAAAAGCAGGTGTTACACATTTAAAAAATTATATAGTTAGTCATAGTGAAGAGAAATATTTTGACATAAGCATTATGCATATTGTATATATATTTACAACTCTTTATTAATAAATTACACAACATAATGCAGTAATTTATAGTAGTACTTACTATAAATTACTAAGGTATTTTTGAGCACAGCAACAGAAATTAAGTTATTGCATCTTAACGTACTTCTTGAGGTATGGTCACGAGGAATCCTGCTTCAGAAATAACTCCTCTCCCTTCATCTTTCCATCAAGCAAGTTTCTCATGTTAGCCTAATTTGAAAACTGTCGTTCTAGCTATCATATGGATTTACTTTCATCGCCTAGAAAACGGCCTCACAACTGTGTGAATGTCGGTGCTGTCACTTATTCTTCCGCAATTAGTAAATGTAGGTTTGTGGATGCTATTGCGCTACTTGACTAATAAAATAGCTTCGCTACAGAAAAGCTATTTGTTTTAGAAAGAAGCGACGCTACTGCCACACTACTGAGAAATGTAGCTAAGTTATATATATATATATATATATATACATACATACATACATACATACATATATATATATATATATATATATATATATATATATATATATATATATATAGTGTTGGGCAGTAGCGTCGCTACAAGTAAAAATAAAATAAAATTAAAACTCAAAATAAATAACTAAAATTGTAAAATATTTAATAAATGTAAAAAGTTTTTATAATTTTGTTTTGCGGCCCAAATATTTAAAAATACATTATTAATTTATGTATTTTCCTTTAGCTTAGTCCCTTATTCATCAGGGGTCAGAATGAACCACCAACTTATCCAGCATATGTTTTACAAAGTGGATGCAACCCAGTACTGGGAAACACCCATACACTCTCATTCACACACATAAACTACAGACAGTTTAGCTTATTCAGTTCCAATATAGCGCATGTGTTTGAAAACCGGAGCACCCGGAGGAAACCCACACCAACACGGGGAGAACATGCAAACTCCACACAGAAATGTCAACTGGTCCAGATGAGATTCGAACCAGTGATCTTCTTGCTATGAGGCCACAGTGCTAACCACTGAGCCACTGTGCCGCCCAATGCATTACTTATAAAGAACATTCCACTGTGGCGATCCCTGATAAACAAAGGACTAAGCCAAAGGAAAATGAATGAATGACAGTAAATGTGTGTGTGTGTGTACCTGTGTGTGTGCGGTGCAGGCGTATCTGCGGTGAAAGCCAGGATCACAGCCTGTGTCTTCCAGACAGAAACTGGCCTTGTGTCCTTCTGCAACCTTCCGTCCAGTGCTGATGTCCAGCAGATCATAGTGACTGAACGCGTCCATGCTGTGATAATGCCTGTGGAATAAACACCAGCCTCATCACAAACACAACCCTGACACTCATAGTTACACAACATTAGTTCCACTCATTATAATGATGCACCACTCTTGATTACTCATGGCTGAATTGAATACATTTTACAAGCAATTTTTTAAATTATACATATAGTTGAAGTCAGAATTATTCACCCTACTATGAATTTTTTTTGTAAATATTTCTTAAATGATGTTTGACAGAGTCAGGAATATATCACAGTATGTCTGATAATATTTTTCCTCTGGAAAAGTCTTATTTGTGTCACGGCTTGGGTTGGGGAAAAAGGGAGCGAGGACTCAAGTGCAGAGAAATGGGTATTTATTAATGGTAAAAATAAAATAAAATGCAAAACAAACTACCACGAGGGGGAAAACATCAACAAAACACACAAACAAACTTCACTGGGCTGGCTGGTAAGGAACAGGGCTGGACAGACAGGACAAGGCTACAAACGAAGACATATGATGGCGAACTGGCCCAGAACAGCAGACAAGAGGGGATTATAAGCAGACGTAAATTAACACAAACAGATGAACATAATTAACTAATAATGGGGTAACCAGGAGGGTGGGACGCATGACACAGAGACAACACAAGCCATGCGCTCACATAAAACAGGGGTCCGTTTTTCGTACATGGATTACTCAGTTAGCTGGATTTGAATATTGACGATTTGACACGATTCAAGATCGTTTCGTTCTTCAAAGCTGATCCGAGAGTTGTTGTCATAGCAACAGTTCTGCTAGGTCAAACCTGATCGGGAGCAGGTTCAATTCATATAAACAGGATTAGATCGGCTTAGTTCAAGCAAAGATAATACAGAAAGTATGTTCTGAATTCTGATATTTTCTTACAGTAGTAGTTATATACACTTGGGAAAATGGTACATATTTTTTAACTATATATATATATATAAAGTTATAGTTATTAATAAAATAAATAAAGTTATACATATTAATAAAACTTATGCAATCTGCACTCTCGAAATGAAAGTACAAAGACTGCCACCTGGTGGTGCAAAGAGAAAACTTATTGATATGAACTTTTTAGATTGCTATAGTACAAATTGTGTATAATAGAAATGCACAATATGTGACTTTTTTAAAAGCAATAATACATTTATGCAGTCATAAACATGTTATGATAGTTAATATGCCGGTGATTTGATGCTTCACAAAAGTTGCAGACGCCTTTTCCAATATGAAAACGCTGTTGTAAACAACCAGTTATTCTTTACACCGATTAAAAAACGGCTACTATAATAAAGAAAATATTTTCTAAATGTAGAACTAAATACACTGATATGCATTGAAATACATGATGAATACTCTTGACACATGAAAGTGTAAAGCCTGCAGCTCACAACAAATGTGGAAGGTTATTGCGTGTCATATCTAACAAACCGTTTACTGCTAATTTGATGTAATTTTGCTCACATGGATAATTGCATATTAATCAGATGATGTCATTACGCTGCTGTGCCGTCAGCCAATCGTTGCATTGCTGATCATGATTTCGAGGATCAATAAATCTGTCCTTCACAACACACACAGCGATCTCAGATCAGTTTATCCAGACATTCTAATCTGATTCGCAAACTCGTTTGAAGAACCAAATTAGAGAGAGATCAGTTATCGAGATTAAAAGATCCAGGATCTGCCAAATCATCTTAGATCATTTAAGCGAGGTACGAAGAACGGACCCCGGGACAAGAACATGCAGCCAATGAGAGAACTCATTAACCGCATGTTCATGACAACACAAGCACAACACTGAAGCACACGACAAAAGCATGTGACCAAAATGTAAACAGAGAGCCACGTGCTTTGACAAAAAACGCAAGACATGAGCACACGATAAACACCTTACTGTGCGCTCACACATATGCAACGCGCATGCTTCATATTAGCGTCAACCAAAACCGAAACCAACTTGACAGAGACGATGAGAATGAAACAGTTCGATGCTGACAGAACAAAACACGAGTACAAGAGCGCGCTTCAGAGACACGCAGAGCCCACGCAGCCGCATTAAGCAGGAGCATGCCCGCTCTGCACACATCCACAACGGCGCGCGCAACCAGAGACAGACACAATGACAGAAACAAGTGCTCAACCCAAGAAAACTCGCGCTGAGCACAACAGGACAGGACTAGACAGGGCTAGTGTCCGGATTCTGCCACCAAAACAAGAATTTACATGACCAGAGTGGCAGAACCCTGACAATTTGTTTGATTTCGGCTACCATAAAAGTAGTTTTACATTTTCTAAAATAATTTTAAGGTCAATATTATTAGCCCCTTAAGCAATATTTGTTTTGAATAGTCTACAGAACAAACCACTGTTATACAAAGAATTGCCTAATTACCCTAATTTAAACCTAATTAGTGAAGTTTATTTATAAACTAATTTCGAGAGGATCATGTGCTTATGATTGCTTGCGGTCGGTCCCGCATTATTCAATTAATTATTCACCAATCAGACGATTAAATACCCTCAGTTCCATATCACAGCCATCTTCGTTTTAAAGAATCCCCTCTTCCACCCCTACTCCTCCTCCTTTTCTAGATGGGTGGCACGGTGGCCCGGTGCGCATGTGTTTGGACTGTGGGGGAAACTGGAGCACCCGGAGGAAAACCATGCCAACACGGGGAGAACATGCAAACTCCACACAGAAATGCCAACTGACCCAGCTGGGGCTCAAACCAGCGACCTTCTTTCCGTGAGGCGATTATGCTACCCACTGCACCACCGTGAGTTTTGAGCTTCACAGACACATTGTGGAGACACAAAAGGCTTATTTTACATCTCAAAGACTCACTGATGGCAGCTGTGCCACTCCCACTGATGCCTGGGTTTGACGGGCAGAAAGTCCGCCGTTCCCATGTTTCGCACCTTCTGCGGGAATCGGAGCAGAACCCTGTAGTCCAGATCTCTGACTGTTGGTCTGTAAGCAGTTCTGAAAAGGCAAAAAACAGCCGAAGATTAGCACCAGAACTTACACTTACATACTGATGACCCTACAATAAACTCAAAAGTTATTATATATAAACATAGTTAACATGCAGTTATATACTATATAGTTGCCATCAGGGTCGCCTGCAGGATTTTATTCCAAGGTACGCACAAATTCAGCACCGCCCCGCCCCCTTCCGCCAATCATGTCAAGAAGCACTGATGCTTGCTGTCGAAGGCTACTTTATTCAAGGGCATTCGTTATGACATGACTTGTTTCCTTTTTAATTTTAATATTTTGCTGAAATCTAAATGTAATAAAAGCACATAAGCACCAATGAAAAGTCAGACGTTCAAGACGTAATCTTTAAAATTATGACAAAAATTTGCCAATATATGACAGAAAATTGTGATAAAATACAGTTAGTGAAGCATTAATTAAATCCTTACTTTCCACTGACCGAAAATCATCCACCCGCACAGTTAAGTAGTGGACGGGCTCAAACAAAAGTCAATTTTTTTTATTTTTCTTGGAAAATTGGAGGTCTTTTTAAAACCAATATCGTATATCGTTTGTCTGTTCAAATATTTTTCTTGGTCAGTTATCTTCTAGACAAAATAGAAGAACTAATAACATTTGAAGTGAAGTGCTTCAAAACCCGCAATATGCTTTAACAATGCCGAACCACGAACTGAACTGTCAAATAAAATAATAATCTAGGCTAAATTAAATTAAAATGTTCCGTTTCAGAGAAGGCTTAATTAAACTGTTTTCCCATGTTGTGCCGGTCAAAAACAATTTAATTCATTTAATCAAATAACTTGAAAGAGCAGGACAGATGTTTAAAAATTCGCATATTCGCAACAGCACTGAACATTTACCTCGGTGGAACAAACTCGGTTAAGTGTGAGACAATTCAGAACTCGTGAGAATGGAGATGTCTGCTCATTTAAGTCAGTCTGTCCAGCCTGATCTCACGAGAAAACGTAAGTATTTTACGTTTAGGCAGTTTAGTGGCTAATTCGTACAAATTCGTACGAGTTTAGTCGTAAGAAATTGTACGATTTTAAAAAGGAGGCGTGGCACCTAACCCCACCCCTAAACCCAACCGTCATTGGGGGATGAGGAAATTGTACTAAAATGTACGAATTAGATCGTACGAATTCGTACGAATTAGCCACTAAATGCAAAAATTTACGAATTGCCGTGAGATTGTGTTGGTCTGTCAGATAAAATTATTTAAAACACCTTGAATGGTATAGCTCAGGGGCCACCAACCCCGTTCCTGGAGAGCTACCTTCCAGCAGATTTTAGTTGCAACCCTGACCAAACACACCTGTTTGTAATTATCAAGTGCTGCTTTAGGTACTATTAATTGGTTCAGATGTGTTTGATCAGGGTTGGGACTGAATTCTGCAGGAAGGTAGCTCTCCAGGAACAGGGTTGGTGACACCTGGTATTGCTGTTCCATGCGAGGAGGCCGCGCAGCAGCTGGATCTGATCTGTCTGATGAACGAGACAGGTTCCCCGGCTCAGGTGCTGATAATGAGACTGCGGTCTTTACCTCGTGTGAGGATCAGTATTTGTCTCATTAGTTTTAGGCCTTTTGGCAAATGTCTCAATTAAGTTTAGATGTTTTAAAGAGCGTTTACTCGTTATAACCTTGTTTTAAACAATATCTGAATGGTGATTTTTAGGTGCAGAAAAACCGCCAGTAAAACTAAAGACAATAGATTTCTTTACCCGTCTCCAACCATGCACAAGTACATACACACTTTAAAACACACACCTTTATTTGTTGTCATTATTTCTTGCTTTGTCAATATATCGTAGTGTATACCGTTTAAAATCAATTTAAATCATGTAATAAAAAAAGCGGCATTAATTCGTACAGCCGTACGCCTGCAGGCGCCACTGGTTGCCATAGTACAGAGGTCACCAATCTCAGTCCTGGAGGGCCGGTGTCCCTGCAGAGTTTAGCTCCAACTTGCCTCAACACACCTGCCTGGATGTTTCAAGTATACCTAGCAAGACCTTGATTAGCTTGTTCAGGTGTGTTTGATTAGGGTTGGAGCTAAAATGTGCAGGACACCGGCCCTCCAGGAACAAGTTTGGTGACCCCTGCCATAGTAGGTAAACTTAGAACGCAGTGAATGGGAGAGTACAATAAACAGGTTTTGTTGCAATCCTATTTGCTGAAATAATAAAAGAAAAACTCAACGATGGTGTTATGAAGACATGTTATTTATTTAGAAAAAGGAATAAAATAGTGTGAGACTGATAACTGCAGCCAGAAAAAAAATGTTAAGTTTACTGTCCTAACCCAATAGACACTGCATGACAGACCCCACATATAAACGTTCATTTGTTTCTTTGTAAGTTGATGCAAAGCCTTAGTTTGGTGCGAAGTTATTATTATGCAAACATCAAAATAAAACTTTGGATTAGTTTGATTCGTAGATTAGGCTATTGGAAATGTATATTATATAAGAACTATTAGTAACTGCAATTTTCCAAATGGAAAAAGGTTGGTTTGCTGGTTGTAGCCTATATTAAATCACCAATTGCCTATTTGTTGTGTTTATGACACTGCCCCAGGCAGCACAGAGGCGAACAGCATCAGCGCTGGTTTGTCAACTTCTCTGTGTCAAACTGTAACCAGCAATATCCTTCCTTCAGTTATTATAGGCGTCTATGAAATGGTGAATATTGCACGTTTATTTTATTTAGGCTAGATTATTATTATCTTATTGAACAAACCAACACAATCTCATGGCAACTGGTGTTTTGGTGCTGAATATAGCAGATGTATACGCACTTCACCCCAAAGGTTATTTGTTATTATTTATTCCTTTAAATAATGTAGCCTAGTTGTCTTTTTAATGATTAATGGACTTGTTTTGTTTCATTGTTTATCTTTATTTACAAGTAGCAGAGTATTTACAGCTAATGTATAGACTATTTCTGTCCGTTAGCATCCTGTCCCTTTATGCCACCTGGCGGCATACTCGCAAACTGTGGTCATACCTAAAAAAAAAAAAACACGTTCTTTTCCCTTTAAAGCGGCGGCGGTAGATCATGTAGCGGTAATGGTCACATTGAACTCTCACCTACTGTAAAACAAAGTGTAGCATTATAAATGAACGTCCGTGTGGGTCCCACTTTATATTAAGTGGCCTTAACTAATATGTACTTACATAGGAATTAAAGTTTGTTACAATGTACTTATTGTGTAAATACATGCATTTACTGTGTATTTATGCTTGATTAAATACATGTTTGTAATTACATCTGTAATTAACTTTTGTAATTGCATTTGTAAATACACTGTTGACCATCCCTTACACCTTAACCAACCCTCAAACCTACCCATGCCACCAAACCTGTCCATAACCCAACCTCTATCCCAACTCAAAAGCACCACAAGTGTTCTCAAATACATTATAAACACAGTAAGTACATTGTATTTATTTTTTGATGTAAGTACATAGTAGTTAAGGACACTTAATATAAAGTGGGACCAAACCTTCGTCAACCAACACAACAACAAAAATAAATAAATAATTCAATATATGTGACCACAAAACCAGCCAAAATGGTCATTTTTTTAAAATGAAGATTTACATAATTTGATTTAATAAGCTTTCCATTAATGTATGTTTTTAGGACAATGTTTGGATGAGATGCAACTATTTGAACATTTGGTTAAAAAAAATAAATAAGAAAATTACCTTTAAAATCGAACAAATTAAGTTCTCAGCAATGCATATAAAAAATGAAAAAAATAAGTTTTGATGTACAGCGGGCAGGGGCCTGGGGAATTATAGGGCACCGAGATAGATTTTCTACTAAATGTTGGAAAATCTGTCTATAACTGTTAAGATTTTTACCTCTTTTCAAAACAAGGGGCCCCCATTAATAATGGAACATTCTGTCCGTACTGCATGTGCGAGGTGTGAGTGCTTCGATCAAAAACACTGCTTGCCAGTGCTGCCAACTTAGCAACTTTTCAGACCCTACTAGCGAAATGCTAATGTTTTTTTTTTTCTTTTTTTTTTTTATTGGGTTTTTCACAACATTAAAACAAGACATCTGAACAACACATTACAACAAAACAACTCCAGAATAATATACAAAACTTAAAAAAAAAATAAATAAATAAAAATAAAAATAGCAACAGTAAAAAAGTAAAAAATACAAATGAATAAATAAATAAAATAGAAAAATTATAAATAAATAAAAATAAAAAAATTAAAATTAATAAGGAGTATTTTTTTGCCTACAACATCAAAAGTAGTTCACTGTTTGACCTTGATGCTTTAAGTTCTATTCTGCTGTCAGGTCCACTTGGTTGCAAAAGTGTAGAAAGGGGTTCCAAATGCAATAAAAGTCTTTTAACTTCCCTTTGATAATGTACGTTAGTTTTTCCAGAGCAAGATTACAGGACATTTCCTTGATCCATTGATTAGAAGAGGGCCTTTGAGTCTCTTTCCATTTTAATGCAATAACACGCTTGGCCTGCAGCAAACTAAAATCTATTAGTTTGCGCTTCTTTGTATTCACAACCAGAGTACTTGGGTATATATGAAATAAACACAGCTTGGAGTCAAGAGGAACATTTTCCTCTGTTAATTGATTAATCAAACAAAGAGTCTCCTTCCAGAATTTCTGCAACTCTTTACATGTCCACACACAGTGATAGAGTGTACCTATTTCTTCTCTGCATTTTGTACACACGTCAGAGATATTTGAATTAAATTTATTTAGCTTTACTGGGGTAATGTATGTTCTAAAAAGCCATTTATACTGCATTAGTCTACATCTAGTGTTGATACTATGGCTTTGGGCAAACACACATGATTCTTCCCATTCTTCCTTTGAAATATTTTCCTGGATATCATTTTCCCATGCAGATAGGTAAGATAAAGAATTTTCTTTTGACCCCTCAAGAAGTAAATTATAGAATGAGGATAGGTTACCCCTGCTGTTCAAGTGTTTTAAGGTGTGATTTTCAATGGTTGACAGTGGAGGTTCTGTATAATCTTTCCTTTGAGAGTATACAAAGCTCCTGACCTGTAAGTATTTAAAGAAGTGATTCTGAGGAAGGCCATAATGTTTCACCATTAATTGAAAAGACATTAATGAACCTTCTTCATACAAGTCTTTAATTTGACTAATGCCTTTAAGCATCCAGTTTTTAAATCCAATATCATTTCTACCAGGTATAAATACTGAATTACCCCAAATTGGTGAAAGACCTGATAATTTAATTTCTTCGTCTAAGAATTTATGCGTTTCATACCATACAGATATGGTATTTCTAAGAAAAGGGTTTTTAGTATTTTTTTTTAGAAATTTTATTGGGGAAGAATACAGATATGTCTGTAATGGGAATGTTGTTTCATTATTTTCCAGATCAACCCATGCCGGAGATGTGTTTGTATTTTTGAAGTAGTACATGGCTGTACAAAGTTGGGCTGCCCAATAATATAGTTTAACATTTGGTACTCTCAATCCTCCTCGTTCATATGGCAGATAAAGGAGGGACAAGCGTAATCTAGGTTGTTTATTATTCCATATAAACTTTGTGAATGTTTTATTAAGTGTGGAAAAGAAAGAGGCCGAAAGTGGAAGTGGAATCGATTGGAAAAGATACAAAAACTTGGGCAGAATTGACATTTTTATGATATTTATGCGTCCAATAATAGAAATGGGTAATGAATTCCACCTCTCAAGTGAGTCTATAACTTTACTTACTAATGGGTCATAATTAGTCGAAATAATCTTATTTATATTGGAGGTTATCTTAATACCTAAATATATAAATCCTTCAGGGGTGTTAATAAATTGTCTATTAGATGTAGAATTTCTTCTTTCATCTTCATTTAAGATTAACAGGGCACTTTTATTATTGTTAATTTTATAACCAGAAAAGTCTTTAAATTCAGAAAGTATGTTGTTAAGTGTTGGAATAGAAGTCTTCAAATTTGAAAGAAAAACTATAATATCATCTGCAAACAAAGATATACAGTGTTCCTTTTCTCCTACTGTTATACCTTTTATATCAGGATTATTACGAATTGTCATTGCAAGAGGTTCAACTGCAAATAAAAACAATAGGGGGGACAAAGGGCATCCTTGGCGAGTGCCTCTACTTAATTTAAATGGTTTTGAAATTTGGTTATTTGTTATTAGTTCTGCCTGAGGTTCTGTATAAAGTAATCTGATCCATTTAAGATAACCATCTCCCAGTCCGAATCTTTTGAGTGTTTTAAACAGATAGCCCCACTCAATCCTGTCAAAGGCCTTTTCAGCGTCCAATGACAGGATTGCGTGGTCTTTGGCATTTCGCTTTTTGTATAGTATATTAAGAACCCTACGGGTGTTATGAAAGGCTTGTCTTCCAAGCACAAATCCATTTTGGTCGTTCATGATGAGGTTGGGCACCAGTGTTTCAATTCTATTAGACAGCACTTTGCAAAGAATTTTCGTGTCACAAGACATTAAAGATATTGGTCTATAAGATGATTTATCCTTGGGAGATTTTCCTGGTTTTAATACAAGCGTTATTAGTGCAGCTCTTAACGAGGGTGGTAGAATACCTTTTTCCAGCGACTCATTAAATACTTCAAGTAAGTGGGGCATAAGTTTACCTGCAAATTTTTTGTAAAATTCTACAGGTATACCATCGGGCCCAGGAGCCTTTCCACTATTCATACACTGTAATGCTTCTTGCAGCTCTTCGATACTTAAATTTTCCTCCAATTTACATCTATCCTCATTTGATACAGTAGGGAAATTTAGTTTATCCAAAAAGGAATCTTGTTTTTCTAAGATGTTTGTGTTTTCCGATTTGTATAAATCCTCATAGTATGTCTTTAAAACATTATTAATTTCTTGTGGGTCTACAATATTCTCTCCATTTTCATTTATAATTGAATTAATTGCTCTATCTGCCTGAATCTTTTTGATTCTCCATGCCAGTAATTTCCCTGCTTTTTCGCCCTGGTCATAATAAGACTGTTTTAACCACATTAAATTTTTAACTATCTTGCTACTAGTTAATTCATTATATTGGGCTTTAAGTGTTAATATTTCTTTTTGTTTCAGAGGATCATATCTATTAAATAGTTGTTGCTCTATTGCTTTAATTTGCTTTTCTAGATTTTCAACTTGAGTATAATATAATTTGGTTTTATGCCTTGTAAAGCTTAGTATCTCCCCTCTTATATAGGCTTTAAAGGCCTCCCATTTCACAGAGGCACTTGTCTGGTCCGTATTCACTAGAAAATACTGATCTATTTTATTGTCCATAAAATTAACAAAGTCTGAATCTTGAAGCCATCTTGCCTGAAATCTGAATCTAAAAGGGGAGAACGAGAGCTTGCTAATTTGAATTGTTACTGTAATTGGGGCATGGTCCGAAAGTATAATGCTATCATAATAACATTTACCAACTTTTGAAATTAGGCTGTTAGAGATCAAAAAGTAATCTATTCTAGAATATGTTTTATAGGTACTGGAAAAGCATGAAAATTCTTTTTTATTAGGGTTAAGGTATCTCCAGATTTCGGTTAAATTCAGATCCGATATATATTTTTCAATAACCTTTTTGGTTTGCTGATGTGCATTCCCCGTTCCTGAAGAGCGGTCATATAATGGGTTTAATACACAGTTGAAGTCCCCTCCAATTACGTAGTTACCGTTGTATGATGATATGGTGAGAAATAAATTTTGATAAAAGTTGGGATCGTTTTCATTAGGTGCATATAAACTTATTAGATTAATTTGTGTGGATAGAATTGTACCATTAAGAATAATGTATCTCCCTGAAGGATCTACATATTGTTCTTTTAATTGAAATGGGATTGATTTATGAATGAGAATCATGACTCCTCTTGCATGAGAGGTGAAAGACGCATAGTGAACTTGTCCCGGCCATCTTTTAGTAACTTTGCCAATATCATCTTTTTTCAAATGTGTTTCTTGTAAGAAGACAACACTTGATTTCATTTGCTTTAGTTTACCCAATACTTGTTTAAGTTTTACAAGATTATTCAACCCTCTTATATTCCAACTGGTAATTTTGATCTCCGAATTATAAGCCATTAATTACTTTGATTTGTCCTGCAATAATTGCACACATTGAACTGGAGGGAAGAAAAAAAAAGAAAAAGGGAAAAAAAAAAAAAAAAAAAAAAAACCTTTAACAAAGAAACCATAATCGAACATATATAGAACAGCCCTGAATGCATTACCTTATCGAAATGCATAGACCCCCCCAATAACCAACTTACAGTCATGAACAATGTTTGATCCATAATATGGAGCAAACTGTGCGAGCCTATATTCACGATATATCCACTGGGCTCGCTGCCAAGTATTTATCTGGTCTGGACCAGAGATCTAATCTTTTAACTTCCACTCATAGTGGACAATGATAAACCGTATAATTTACAATCTTTTTAAATATATGGACATATTGAACTGCTTTATATTTAAGAGAAGGGAAAGAACTTGAACTATGTTAACTAACACAAAGATCTGCTGCTATTATAATGTGATCTGACTCAATAGTTATACATCGGTAATCACCTCATTTGGGCATCACCGTTAGGGTTTAAGTTCGTCATCCAGTTCCTTAATCACAGCGTTCTACCTGTAGCTTGCACTGATCGAATAAAGTCCTCTGCCTCAGGGACGGACTTAAAAATGTGGCGCCGATCGGCGTGTGTGACTATCAGGCTGGCCGGATAGATCATGCCGTAACGAATTCCCTTGTCTCTGAGTTGGGCTTTCACACCGTCAAATTGTCGCTGCTGCTGGCGTGTCTCCGTTGACAGGTCCGGGAACAGGCTGACGTGTTTTCCGTCATACTGTAGCTCTTTAAGCCTTCTAGCTGCTCTCAAACATTTTTCCTTATCTTTGTAATTCAGGAACTTCATTACAATAGGTCGAGGAGTTGTTGGGCGATTAGGGTGTATTTGTCCGATCCGGTGAGCTCGTTCAATAACCGGCGCATGGTCGAAAGTGTCGGTCAAAATTTTTGGCAGCCAGTTTTCAAGAAAAGCGCAAGTGTCCGAGCCTTCTGTCTTTTCAGGTAAGCCCACCAGCCGCAAGTTGGAGCGCCTTCCGCGATCTTCCAGATCCTGTACTTTGTTGCGCAAGGATGAAGTTATTTCTTCCAGTTTTTTAACTTTGCGCTGGAGAGCTGTGACGTCTTCCTCGGTTTGCGAGATTCTCTCCTCGGATTCCCCGATTCTTTTCGAATGAGTCACCAAATCGGATTGTATACTTTTTATGGCATCTAGCATTTCAACAGATTGCTTAGAAAAGTCCGCTCTCAAAGAGTTAATTGCACTTAAAATTACTTCGTTTGTAGTCGCGTTAGCCGCGCTCTTTACCTCATCTTCATGTTGGCTAGTTTTCTCTCGGCTAACGTTATCTCCTTCAACTTGAGTTGGTGACTTCGATTGTTGTCCTGGCTTGGTTGCTTTCGGTGGCATTTTCTCTGTGTATGTTTTAATATTATCTCGAATGGTTACGTACAGGTTTGGGTCTATTATAAGGATTTGTTCAGAAAATTGGCAGCGAGCTCTCCTCGTGCGTCCTCTCAGCTGCGCGCCATAACCGGAAGTCGCTAATGTTTTTAGGTTTTACTGGTGCTGTACCATTCCTAACATTACTCTTCGCAACGACCTGCAGGTGATGCCGTCGGTCTCTCCCCCGCCTCAGAGCACTCAAAGGCGGGACAGTGCCACACAGCCACCTCTCACACCTGTAGCACTGAGAGCAGAACATTCCTCTGTTTGCTGACGACCCTAGCCGGCCCTCCCTATAAGTGAACTAAGCGGCTGCTTAGGGCTCCGCCGCCACTAGAGGGCCTCACAACCCAGCTAGTGGTGCGAGCTGCTTCCATGCTGAAATTATCTTCATTATCCTTATTGACAGTGCTTTATTCTGTAAATATTTATACATTTTGATCACTAAAAATAAAAAACATAACTGATCATTTCATTACTGAAATAGTTTTTTTGTGAAACTCATGAAGCTCGCATGCAGCATCTCATTTCTTATTTGTGTTCTGTGTTCTTGCGGTTTGAGTTTGTTCTTCCAAGGAAACCTGCAAGACCGACTGGTCGCCACAAGAATGCGAACCTGTGCATGGACACAGCTTCAGAGCAATTTACAGCAAGATAGGGCCCCAAAATTATTCTGCTTAGGCCCCCAAATGTACAGGGCCGGCCCTGCCGACGGCAAATGTTTTAGCACCAGGAGTGTGAGGTATTTCCCTGCTACAGCCAAACCCATCTGCTTCTCCTCTTTTTTAAATGTAATTACTTAAATGGACCTTTTATTATTTTCTGCTGTCGTTCACAATCACAGAGATTTTAGTGACAGCAGTCTGCCAGTGATCAGAGTAGAGGCAGGAAGAGTCTGGCTAAAACAGCTGTCAGATGATGAGCGATGCATGCTCGTTAAGAGATCTAGAGCTTATTCAAATAACATTTCCCAGTGAAACGACCGTTAATTCACAAACAGCAATTACTGACAGCAAAAATTGAACTCTTTGGCGTGAATGCCAGGCGTTACGTTTGGAGAAAAGCAGGCAGCGCTCTTCACCAGGCTGACACTATCCCTACAGTGAAGCATGGTGGGGGCAGCATCATGCTGTGGGGATGTTTTTCAGCAGCAGGAACTGGAAGACTAGTCAGGATAGAGGGAAAGATGAATGCAGCAATGTACAGAGACATCCTGAATGAAAACCTGCTTCAGAGTGCTCTTGACCTCAGACTGCAGTTAATTTTCTAGCAGGACAATGACTCAAAACACACCGCCAAAATATCAATGGAGTGGCTTCACATCAACTCTGTGAATGTCCTGAGTGGCCCAGCCAGAGCCCAGACGTAAACCCTATTGAAGATCTCTGGTGAGATAAGAAAATGGAAACACATCATCGTTTCCCATGCAACCTGATAGAGCTTGAGAGGTCCTGCACAGAGGAATGGGCAAACATTCCCACAGACAGCTGTGCCAAGCTTGTGGCATCATATTAAAAAAGACTTAAGGCTGTAATCGCTGCCAAAGGTGCATCAACATAGTATTGAGCAAAGGCTGATTTTTCAGCTTTTATATGTATAATAAATGTGCAACAATTTCAATTCAATTCAATTTCAAATATAAAATTAAAAAATTTTCACATTGTCATTATGGGGGATTGTGTGTAGAATGTTGAGGAAATAAAGGAATTTAATCCATTTTGGAATTAAGCTGTAACATAACAAAATGTGGAAAAAGTGAAGCATATCAATACTTACCGGATGCACTGTAATATGGGGTTAACAAGGTGCATGCATTCTGTACAGGTTTGTAAAATGATTGATTTATTTTTATTATTATTTTCTCTCTTGGATAAATGTAGTTTCATCTAGTTTAGAGGGTAGGAGTAGGAATAATATTTGTTTAAATTTCTCTGTAAAATTGCTTTGTTATATCTGTAAAAGTTTAATAAACAGATCAAAAATGTAAGTGATTCTGTTGTAACTTATTAAGTTCACCTAATATATTTATGCACATAGTTCATCATCGCTACTAAATCATTTTAAGGCAATGGCTTTTCTACTTTTTTAAAGAAATTCAACATCACTTTTTACAGTAATGCAGTAATGTAGCCTAATTTACTAACATGAACAAACAATGAACCGTGCATTTATGTATTTGTTCATGTTAGCTTACATTAGCTAATGGAAATACAGTTGTTAATTGTTCATGATACAACTATCGTAGTACTATATAGAATAGTCTTTGTACACACCGCGCTAGGCAGTTCTCCTCCGCCGCGCACCGGAGCGCGTACATCTGGACGCGCTGGATGTATGAACCCGCCTGGATGGAGTATGGATCTGGCACAAGATCCGGCAGACCTGCAGACAAGCGCAACACAAACATACATCGGTCTGTCAACCTGATGTACACTTTCCCTCCCATATGTTAAATTTTAATAGCCCATATCTTACCATTTTGGAAAAATCTGGTGCCATAACCGGTGCCAGGCGGCGGTCGGCGGGGAATAATCGTCCTACCGCCGGGTGGATAAATGTTATAAAAAACTGTATTCCTGTTTCTCGGATCATCTCCAGGCATAGTTTCAGATGTAGCTCCCTGCTCGGCTGGCACATTTGGAGTTCGCGCTTCATTTTCATTATCTGAATTGACGGTGTTTGAATTGTCCGTCGGTGCTGCAATTTGTTGGAAATTCGCAACCGCTTGCCCTCTCCGGGTGTTTTCCCCAGTTCTTCCACCTCCACCTGAATATTCCGAAGGGACCGTAGAGTTATTTCTGCTTGCTGGAGGAGCTCTGTGTCTCTGCATGACCTGCATTTGTCTGGCTCCAGGAGCGCGGCTGTTCGCCATGATGTATTGCGCGCGGTCCGGACCCAAAAGCGCACTGTCCGGCGCGCTGTTAGCAGGTCTATCCATCGCTTCTAGCCGAATTTGCATGCTTCTGCCGGGAACAGCATCCGTCCTGCTGCTCTGATACACCCTGGACTGTCTCCTGGACGGAACCGGAGCGTGAAACTCGGAGCCGGTGCTCATTAAACTGAACACCTGGCCGTTATTCACCCATCGGACCCGGTTCCTCCATTGCGCGGAGCTTTGCGCGCTGGTTAAATTATTCAGTCCTTGAAGTAAATACAAAAAGAAAATGAAGTTTGAAATTGTAAAAAACATTTTTTAAAGCTGTATGATTCGCTCCTCTGGATGTGGGAATCTGTAGTGCGTCAAATGCATAGTCCGGATCTAACGCGAGTTTGTGCAATGGAGAGAAGATCTGCCCGGACTGACATTTATCAAACTGTGAGAATTCACGCGCGCGCGCGGCCAAGGTTTAACTCCTTCCTTCCCAAACTAAGTTTTGTTGATGCAGGACATGCAAAACTGCACGTTTTCAGTGAAGAGTTATAATAAATATAATATACTATAGAGGTGACCTCTGATGAGTCAGGGACAAAGCTGAAGGAAATTAATGAATAAGCATCCCAGCCGGCACACGACCGACCTTCAACGTTGAAATATGGTTGAAATAAGGTCAGATGTGTTTTAAACGTTGAAATAATGTTGATAGAACGTTTAATGTTGAACGGTTGAAAAACAGCCTGCATATGACAAGGCTTCAACGTTGAAATGTGGTTGAAAATACGTAAGTAGTTGCTTTAATGTTGAAACAATGTTGAATGATAAATGGTTGAAAAAAGTTACAGAAATCCTTGTACAAATCAACGTTGACATTTTTTTACCATGGTCTGTATGTTGAATTAACGTCATGGCTTCACCCAATATTCAACATGTTTGGTTACCATGGTATCGGAAGACTCGGCGCACGCGGCCGCGCGCAGTGCTTCACTTCACTTAATTACGAACACCTGACCTGCAGTGCAGCAGAATTCAGAGGTAAGCGTGTTTTTAGATGCTTTAATGTTTTATTTACCCCCCGATTTTGTTTTACACATAGTGTATCTTAAATGTGACTTGGTGTAGTGTTTCGAATTTTGAAGCATTTAAAACTTTCCAGTTTGGTTTTTAGTCTTGTTTGCGCTCCGGTGACGCGCAGCTAACCTCGAGGTAATGTCACATGTTTAACGTTAGTCTAAATGAGCGTTTTTATGGCAAATTCAAAGCGATAAACTCCAAACGCAGTTTAAAGTTACTGAGCAACGTTATAAAAAAATATCCTTTTTATACGCTGTATCATTAGTGTTATTATTACAAAGTGAACTGCTGTCGTTTCACTGTTGTTGTTGTTTTTGCTTTTAGACATGTAACTTACTCCAGAGACGCACTAACTTGCACAGCATTGAATGGAAAAGGCTTTGTCCATGTAAGTTTACTTTACCTTTAACTAAGCTATCTGTTAAATCTTCTTGGTGCTTTGGTTGGTGATATTCTCTTTCTAATCTGTTTGTTTATTGATTGTTAGGCTATGTTGTGATATTATATTGTTATATTGATATTATTATTGTGAAATCATGTTGTGATGTTATACTATGTGACCGTATTGGGGAACAAATATGTATTTAGTTAGCAATTAATGCTTAAATTACACTTTTTATAGTAGCAGATAAGAGGTGTAATGGGTTTTAATTTTCTGGGTTTTCTGGAAGGTCCAGTTGAGGGGCATCAAGAACACGCAGATGGCCTAAACCTGTGTCAGCCTGGACAGACTGCAGTTCTGCTACTCCACGCCAAGGCTTTTGTATGGATGTCTGACTACTACTGTGTTCTCTAAAGGTATTACTGGAGCAAAACAACAGCACCTGTTACAGTGAAATTTGATTCATTAAAAAATAGTGATACATGTGTAGCAGGTCCAGTACATGTGATGTCATTGAGAAGTTGTTTTTATTAAATGTCATTAAAACAAATAAATAAACATGCTATTTAAATAAATCTAAATATTAAATACTTGAGGATTAAGATGAGAAATGAAATGCATCATCTGTCTTGCGAAAGGGGTCTACTTAAGAATTCTGGTGTTTTCCAACTGAAAGGGATAGTTCACCCAAGAATGAAAATTTACTCACATTTTACTCCCCAAATGGTTTAAAACCATTATGAGTTTATTTTGTTGAACAAAAAAGAGGCTATTCTGAAAAAAAAAACTAAAAACCTGTAAACATTGACCTCCATAGTAGAAAAAAATACTATAGAAGTCAATGGTTATAGATCTGCAGCTTTCTTCAAAATATCTTCTTTTGTGTTCAACGTGGTCAGTAAATGACGACAGAATAAACATTTTGAACTATCCCTTTAATTCTCTGTCCTACATGAAGACTTTTGTAGAAGTGCTACTCCTTCTAGAGTTTTTCTCAACCATATGTCTAAAAAGCTTCAAACAGCTTTTACAGTACATGTAATGGTTTACAACAACTTGTAATTATTAGATGTGTTGAATGTTTCATGATTCTTTACTGCAGCCTTTGTTTAAAAAAAAAAGTAATTTTTTTGAGAATCTGAAATTTGAATTCTGGAAATGCTGGCACCAGTGGTGGCGAAGGGCTTCCTGACGACATCACACCTAATTCTTCACTTCTCTTAGTTAGGAATATTCAGATGGATGAGTCAAAATTATTGAGTGTGACGATATTATAGGACAAATTTGGATTCAATAAAAAATAAATATTTGAATTTCACTTTGTGTAATAGCAGATACCAACTTAATTGTAACCTCGTATTTCATTTATTGCAGGTTTTCTGGAAGCTCCATTTGAGGGCATCAAGGACATACTGATGGCCTAAACCAGTGTCAGCCTAGACAGACAGACAGACAGACATCTATTGCAGTTCTGCTACACAAGACCAAACTCTCTGCTTTTGTATGGATGTCTGACTAGTACAGTGTTCTCTAAAGGTATAACTGGAGCAAAACAACAGCATCCGTTACAGTGAAATTTGTGTTCATAAAAGATATGTGTAACAGGTCCAGTACATTTGTCATAAAGGTTAAATCACAGTAAGTACTGTCAAAATAACTTGTTTGCCTTTGCCACAACATGTCATATATACGCTAACACATTTGTATTTACTGTTTTGTTTTGCCTCACTAAAGTGTTGTTGGAGCTTGGTATGTTCACAGTTGAAATCACTGAAGTCACATGGAACGTTTTGACAATGTGTTTTGTGCCTTATCTGGACAATGACCATCTTGGGACTATTGCTGTCTGTAGAGGATGAGGAGCATTTAATCTAAAATATTTTAGTTTGTGTTCTGAAGATTAACAGGTCTCTGGGATGACACAAGTACTTAATAACAGAACCTATATGAACAGTTAATGTGACATGTAATAGTGAAATAGTGGTCCTACATTCACAAATGTGAGCCATCATTATAAGACCCCTGTGAACATGCAATTTTTATGATACTAATAATAATGGAATAACAAATTGCTTTTACTGTTGTGTTTGTGAGAGAGAATCAAACCATATATTCTACACATTTTCTTGATGATTTACTGAAATATTTGTCTACATGTTCCACTGTCACAGGTGCTCAGTTTTGCTGCAGTAATGCTAAACACAATAGATGTACTTTATGGAAAAAAAAAAAAAAAAAAAAAACTAAATATTTAGCATGCAGACCTGCAAAGAGAAGGAGTAATGTCAGGTTTAGATTATAGCATGAGTTTTCACTATTGTGAAAATGAAGCCATTCATTCACAATGAATTGGAATAGTGAATCAAACCTCGTTATTGATTTTGTAGGAAACTCACCTGGTGTTTGAGAAATAAATATGTATTTAACTGCTAGACTGATATAGATGTTTAAGTGTTTTACACTTGATTCTTTGTCCCAGTGCCATCTTTTACCACAAGTTTTTCTCCCAACCTATAAAACCTCAAACAGATGTAATGTATTTCACTTGTGATTCTTAGTTGTGAGTGATGTTTTTTATTTTTTTTTTTTTTTTACTGCAGCCACTTTAAAAATGGGTATTTTGTAAACTTTGTAAACAGAATTGTATTTTGGAGACTGTGATGGTTGAAGCGTAGTTTAATTTAGTTAGTATCTTTCTTTCTGAAGACAGTAACACTTTACAATAAGGTTGTATTAATAAGTGTTAATGTATTTACTAACATGAACAAAGAGCAATGAAGCATCTTTCATATAAAGAAAGTACAGTTCATGTCAGCTCAGTGCATTAATGTTAACAAGCATGCATTTTGATTTTAATAGCATCGGGACATATTTCAATTAATTAAATGATTAATAAATGCTGTACAAGTATTTGTTCTTTGTTCATGTTAGTAAACATTAACTAACTTTAATTCATGAAACCTAATTAAAAAGTGACTATTTAATTGTATGCCTTTTTCTGTATTTGAGCATGTATAGTAACCTGCATGGTTTTAATGAACTATGTATGCTGTAAATGTTGCTGTATATTTAGAATAATTGAAATAATGAGGTGTGTATTAAATAAATTGATACACAGGCTAAGTTGTGTATTTGTGTCGTGTATTTTTAATTAGTAAAAATTTGCTATATTTATGGACTTTGCGTTGTATGTAATTCCTATTTAACTTACGTTGAAACGTATGACGGTGAAACAACGTCACGGTATCAACGTTGATCCAATTTGCAAAATCGAAAGGTAATTCAACCTTCATTCAACGTCTACAAAACGACCATAATTCACCCATGAAAAAGGTAAGAGTGAAACAACGTTGTGATTTCAACGGTGAATCACCGGTGGTGGTCCGACGGTGAAACAACGTCACTATATAAACGTTGATCCAATTTGCAAAATCGAAAGGTAATTCAACGTTGATCCAACCATAGACCTGACGTTGATTCAACGTTGAATCACCGTTGAAATGCCGGCTGGGATGCTATAAATATTATGACACACACAAAAAACAAACAAACAAAACAAAACTAAATAAAATTAAAATTAGTTAAAACAACACAATTCTTGAGTTTTTGTGGGGGGCTAATTGTTTTATGTTTAAACAACTTAAATTTGTTAACTGAATATATTTGTGTTGGGAGAACATGAATAAATTCTGTGGGACCCAGCATTTTATTGTAAAACTGAAAGTTAGTTAATAATAATAAAATTAGTAATGTTACAAGTATGTACAGTATATAAACAATACTAATTAGCACCTTTACATTTTAATATTTACTTTATATTTCTCAAAAAATGCCAAACTCAATATATAAAATGTAATATATATAAAATAATAATAATAAAAAATTAAATAATAAAAGAGTGATGAAAATATGAAATTCAATGAACATATCTCATTTCAAACCTACCACATTTGTCTACAGTGGGGTCCAGGGATGATATGTAAAACTGTTTTATGAACTTTAACTATTTTTTTTTTTGTTTTTGGAAAAATATACATGCTGAGGATACATATAAAATACCATAAAACATACATATAACCTACAACAATATACAATCAAAAATAACATATAAATATAGACCAAGATGTTAAAAATAAAGAACCAAATAACTGTAAAAAATATCTTAAACAAACCAAATAACATAAAACTTTAAGTTGCCTATGTTTAGCATCTTATATAAATAAATAAAAGTGGAAGACGAACATATGCTAATAGGTTTGCTGTTTATTCAAACTACTTATTCAAAATAAGCCAAATCAAGACAATTGTTGAGTTTTTCTGGGACAACTTAACTGTTTTATTATTAGTCCACTTATATTTATAAAAGCTAAAAAATTAACTTAATTCCTTCATGTTGTTCCAACACAAATCGATTGTGTGGAAACCAGCTTTTTTTATGATGCACAAACAAAACAAACAAATAAATAAAACAAAGCAAAAAGAGGCACATATGTGAAATATAACACTTTGTGGAGTTCATTTATAAAGATCTGTGTGTCATATTAGACAGCAATCTAACTTTTGAAAATCTTACATCCCATGTCACAAAAACTGCCTTCTCTCATCTGAGAAATATCGCTAAATTACGAAGTATGCTATCCATCTCAGATGCAGAAAAGCTAGTCTATGCTTTTATGACCTCTAGGCTGGATTACTGTAATGCTTTGTTTGCTGGCTGCTCAGCATCCTCTATTAACAAACTTCAGGTAGTACAAAATGCAGCAGCCAGAGTTCTTACCAGGTCTAGAAAATATAATCATATCACCCAATGTTATCCTCCTTACACTGACTGCAATAAGTTTTGTATTGAATTTAAAATATCACTTCTTACCTATAAAGCTTTAAATAATCAAGCTCCTGTTTATCTAACCAACCTTCTGTCTCGCTACAATCCAACTCAAAACTCAGGGCTTCTGGTAGTACCTAAAATAGCAAAGTCGAATAAAGGAGGTAGAGTCTTCTCCTTCATGGCTCCTACACTCTGGAATAGCCTTCCTGATAATGTCTGAGGCTCAGACACACTCTCCCAGTTCAAAACTAGATTGAAGACCTATCTGTTTAGTAAAGCATGCACTCAATGCATCACCTAGCGGGTTTCCACACAAGTTTCTGCATCTTGTTTATATACACTATGAACAGCAGCTACGCTAATTATTCTCTTTATTCTTCATTTCCATCTGGGGATACTCATCCCGAGGTCCTCAGATTATGCAGAGTCACTGATGGGATCCAAGACCAGCGACGAGATGATCCCAAGATGTCCATATCCGGGACCAGGCCATATCCTGAGCTGCTGCTGTGCTGTTGGTCATAGGGCAGTGGAGAGCATGAGACTGATTCCAGTGACGCTCCAGGGACAGACGAGTCTTCGCTGAGGCCAGCTTCCAGCCTCCACTGCTGAGACTGCAGCTCTGCACAAGACGTTTGGCCAGCGGAGAAATTAAAATGGTCGTGCCCAACTGAGTCTGGTTTCTCTCAAGGTTTTTTTTTTCTTCACTCTCCTATCGGTGAAGTTTTTTTTCCCTCTCTGCTGTATCCACTGTCTTGCATGGTTCAGGATCGGTAGAGCTACGCATTGATGAATTTACTCTTCAGTGTTTGGACTCTCAGTAATGACTTTAAACCACACTGAACTGAGCTAAACTGAACTGAACTTAAACACTAAACACTGAACTACCCTGATCCAGTTACTATGACCACTTATGTGAAGCTGCTTTGACACAATCTGCATTGTAAAAGCGCTATACAAATAAAGCTGAATTGAATTAAAATTGAATTGAATTATAAACAAATTTCGAGAGGATCACATGCTTATGATTTACCACGGCTGATCTCGCATTTACTAATCACGATCTCCCAATCATACTATTTCCCATTTACTATTAATAACCCCAGTTTCAGCCCACAGTTACTTCGTATGGAAGAACCCCCCCTTTCCTACTCCTTCTCCTCCTTTCCATAGATTGGGCGGCACGGCGGCCCAGTGATTAGCACTGTTGCCCCACAGCAAGAACACTGCCAGGTCTGGTCCTCGCCCGGCTGGTGGGAGTTTCCAGCCTGATCTCACGAGAAAACGTAAGTATTTTACATTTTGCTAGTTTAGTGGCTAATTCGTACGAGTTCAGACGTATGAAATTGTACGATTTTAAAAAGAAGGCGTGGCACCTAACCCTACCCCTAAACCCAAACGTCATTGGGGGATAAGCAAATCGTACTAAATTGCACGAATTAGATCGTAGCCACTAAATCAAAAAGTTACGAATTGCCGTGAGATTGTGTCGGAGTTTCTGTTCGGAGTTTATGTGTTCTCCCTGTGTCCGCATGGGTTTCCCCCGGGTCCTCCGGTTTCCTCCCTCCATCCAAAAATATACATAATTCATAACAGATTAAGCAATTCAGGCACTATCCTACTCCCTTCATTCTCAAGTGTTTGCTTAGATACCGCAGCTGTGGGGTTTGAGATCTACCTAAGCTCAAGCTCTCCTCTCGCCCTACGATCGGGAGGGAGCCCTGGGCTCAAGGATCCCTTGAGCTCAGGGCTCTCTCCCGGGACAGCATGCCAAACACGCTTATATTAAATCATCAGCTAAATGTGAACTCTTGAAATGTCATTTATTGTACAGAGTTGTAAGCTTAGCAAAAAGATATGAAGGATTTTGGGGATGTTTTATGCCATTATTAACAGTCATTAACCATGCCCCTGATCTATATAATAAAGACATATTGAAAAAAACTTTTTTTTGAAACATTTTTAGTGTGAATTGCATTATTTAACTGTTGAAAACTAAAATAAATTGACTTTATAATCATTATTTGGAGTTTGTGAAATGACTCATTACTTCATAAGTCCATCCTTCTCCATTCAGTTTTAGGACAAATACAAGTAAAAAAAAAAAAAAGTAAGGTTGCTGGTTTGAGTCCCACCTGGGTTAGTTGGCGTTTCTGTGTGGAGTTTGCATGTTCTCCCAGTGTTGGCATGGGTTTCCTGCGGGTGCTCCGGTTTCTCCCACAGTCTAAACACATGCGCACATATGTGTGTGAATGGGTGTGTATACATATATGTGTGTTTCCCAGTACTGGGTTGTGGCTGGAAGGGCATCACATGCTGGATAAGTTGGCGGTTCATTCCGCTGTGGTGAACCCTGATTAATAAAAGGACTAGGCCAAAAATAAAATTAATGAATGAAGTTGGTTCATTCTGTTGTGGCAACCCCTGATGAATAAAGGGACTAAGCCAAACAAATGAATGAATGTATGTTAAAGCTACAGAGTAAAAAAAATGTGGTCACACTTTACAATAAGGTTCATTAGTAATGTTAATTAATGCATTTACTAACATGAACAAACAATGAACAATACATTTACTACTGTATTTATTCATGTTAACAAACGTTAGTTAATGAAAATACAGTTGTTCATTGTTAGTTCATTTTAACTCAAGGTGCATTAACTAATGTTAACAAGCATGGACTTGAATGTTAATAATGCATTAGTAAATATTCAACTATGATTAATAAGTTCATGATTAGTTCATGTTATTAAATGCATTAACTAATTAACCTTATTGTAAAGTGTTAACAAAAATGTAAATACAAAAAGTCAGGACAACAAGTACTTGTATATGTTGATTTAACATATTTTAATAAATTAATCAGGTTTCAACCATTTTGTTTTAAGTTATGCAAAGTTTAACTTAATATTTTCAGTCAGTTTGATCAATGTAAGTTAAGAAATAGTTTTACAGTGTAAGATGTTAACTTCACCACAGTTCATTCATTTTCCTTCGCCTTAGTGCCTTATTTATCAGAGGTTGCCACAATGGAATGAACCACCAACTATTCCGGCATATGTTTAGCTCTTCCAGCCGCAACCCAGTACTGGGAAAACTTCACCAAAGTTTCCAAGTGAATATACAACAATTGTTGAGCTTCACGTTGATCTCCACAAGATGGCAGCGTGAACTAAAAGACACAAACACAAACTCAAATTCATTTATCCAGTACTGAATTTACTGCAATAATAAAGATAATACTGATTATACACAATATTGGCCCACTATATTATTAAACTATGATATATTTTATACATTGTAAACAAACAAAACAATGCCGTAAATTTGCAGTTTTCTGTTTTTTGTGATTCATGTTTTTATTTTTCCTTCTTTATTTCTGCTTTTGCATTGCATTATAGGAGCTCAAGCTTTATTCCAACAACTTTTAACCTTGAAAAGTGTGAAAAGGTGACTTTTCTAAACGTGTGAAATAGTTTGCAGTGCTATATTGTCAGGGTTGGTGTTGTGTTTTACACTACAGAAACCTTGTAATAAACTGCAGCACATTTTCTGTTCTTTTATTTTTGATTTATTTCGCTAGATATTATTTCTTATATATTATATTATAATTACAAACCACTAAATTGTCAATAAAAGTCACTACGTTAAACTGTAGAGTTGAATTTTCAACATTAAAAGTCGACAAAGCACAGATCAACAACCCGTAATGCAACTCACAACTGTAAATAAACAGAAAACACTTACAGACAAAAACAGCTAATTAACATATTTTTAAAGAACAGACGAAAACAAGGATACATATAGGCTACATATGATATTAATTTAATTAGATTTTCATTATTATTATTGATTACCACTATATGTTAAGTGCTAAATATCTGTTCACATCTGTGCAGTCAAATGAAACTTGGGAAGATGGGTGTTTCATTTAAATTTCACTTATGAAACGTTCATTCATTCTCCTTCCACTTAGTCCCTTTATTTATCAGGGAATGAACCTCCAACTTATCCAGCATATGTTTTACACAGCGGATGCCCTTCCAGCTGCAACCCAGTACTGGGAAACACCCAGACACTTTCACATTCGTACACTAGGGCCAATTTAGCTTATTCAATTCCCCTATAGCGCATGTGTTCAGACTCTAGGTCACCCCAAACATGGAGTCCCACTGTGTCACCTCTGCACTAAGGTTATTGTATAAAACAAATTGTGAATAAAAATGTTAAACAAAAAATGTAAGATTTTGAATAAAGAGTAACTAAAGGCTAATGTCCACCTGCTACAAACATAAACGGAAGAGAGTTTCAGAGAATAAAACAAGTTTTGTATATTTTTTATGTGGTTAGACTGAAAACAACACTGAAAGAAGAGCCAACATCTGTGTGTTGTTAAATCTTAAATGGCCAGTAGATGGCAGAGTATTGTGCAATAGAGAAGCACAACCGTAAATCTGTAGATTTAGTAGAGAAAAACTTCATTAATTTTCCTTTGGCTTAGTCGCTTATTTATCAGGGATCACCACAGTGGAATGAACCGCCAACTTATCAGCATATGTTTTACGCAGCGGATGCCCTTCCAGCAAACCCAGTACTGGGAAACACACTCATTCACACACATACAGTAATTTTACTTTATTAAATTCACCTACATCACATGTCTTTGGACTGTGGGAGAAACCGAAGCACCCGGAGGAAACCCACGCCAACATTGGGAGAACATGCAAACTCCACACAGAAATGCCAACTGGCCCAGCCGGGACTCAAACCAGTAAGCTTCTTGTTGCGAGGACACAGTGCTAACCACTGAGCCACCAGGAAAACTTGTTTTATTAGTGTACTTTTGAAAAATTCCAATGTAAATGCAAATTCACAGCTATTCAATAACCCTGACATATTTACTCACTGGCCACTTTATTAGGTAACCCTGTTCAATAACTTATGATTGCACATTTCTAATCAGCCAATCACAAGGCAGCAACTCAATGCATTTAGGCATGTAGACATGGTGAAGACGATATGCTGCAGTTCAAAGCGAGCATCAGAATGGGGAAGAATGCTGATTTAAGTGACTTTGAACGTGGCATGGTTGCTGGTGCCAGACGGGCTGGTCTGAGTATTTCAGAAACTGCTGATCTACTGGGATTTTCACGCACAACCATCTCTAGGGTTTACGGAGAATGGTCTGAACAAGAGGAAATATCCAGTGAGCGGCAGTTCTGTGGGCACAAATGCCTTGTTGTTGCCAGAGGAGAATGGCCAGACTGGTTCCAGCTGATAGAAAGGCAACAGTAACTCAAATAAGCACTCGTTACAACTGAGCTCTGCAGAAGAGCATCTCTGAACACACAACACGTCCAACCTTGAGGCGGATTAGCTACAGCAGCAGAAGACCACACCGGGTGCCGCTCCTGTCAGCTAAGAACAGGAAACTGAGGCTACAATTCACACAGGCTCACCAAAACTGGACAATAGCAGATTGGAGAAACGTTGCCTCCTCTGATGAGTCTCCATTTCTGCTGCCACATTCAGATGGTCGGGTCAGAATTTTGCATTAACAACATGAAAGCATGAATCCATCCTGCTTTGTAAGACGGTTCAGGCTGCTGCTGGTGGTGTAATGATGTGGGGGATGTTTTCTTGGCTCACTTTGGGCTCATACCAAATGAGCATCGTGTCAACGCCACAGCCTACCTGAGTATTGTTGCTGACCATGTCCATCCCTTTATGACCACAGTGTGCTCATCTTCTGATGGCTGCTTCCAGCAGGATAACTCACCATGTCATAAAGCGTGAATCATCTCAGACTGGTTTCTTGAACATGACAATGAGTTCAATGTACTCAAATGGCCTCCACAGTCACCAGCTCTCAATCTAATTGAGCAGCTTTGGGATGTGGTGGAACGGGAGATTCACATCATGGATGTGCAGCCGACAAATCTGCAGCAACTGTGTGATGCTATCCTGTCAATATGGAGCAAAATCTCTGAGGAATATTTCTGAAGGCAAAAGGATAAGGTGAACCTAATAAAGTGGCCGGTGTGTGTATACTGTCCAGGTTAAAAAGCAACAACGAATGGTAAAAATAGTTCTAATAAAATTAAAAGGATAGAAAATGTACTCATTACTTACTTTCTCTAAGGTGGTTTGAGACCTTTTATGAGTGTCTTCTGTTGAACACAAAAGAAGATATTTTGAAGAAAGCTGTAACCATTGACTTCCATAGTAGGAAAAACAAATACCGTGAAAGTCAATGGTTACAGATTTTCAACATTCTTCAAAAGATCTTCTTTTGTGCCCATCAAAAAGAAACTTATAAAGGTCAGAAAAGGGTAAGTAAATATAGACAGAATTTTCATTTTTGGGTGAACTATCCCTTTAACTCCACCACTCAAGATATTACATTATTCATTATAAGGTATTTAAGTTTTACACAGAATTTAAAGTAATGTATGTCATCATGTGAGGTGTTTCTCTGCAAGCCAAAAAAGGTAAGAGGCGCAGAGAGAAACGCGACACCGCGAACAGAAATAGAGCAGAAGAGCTGCTGATGATGTGGAAACACCCCGAACACACACTCCATAAAGCCGAGCAGAGAGCGACACACACGCACACTCACCCAGCAGAAGATCATAGATACAGTTTAGACTACAGTAAGTATCAAACATCTTTACTTGTGTGTATAATAAAGTGCAAAATGTGTAACGCAAATCACAAGCAGAAGCGTTGCGTTCCAGACATTGTGTGTAAGAGAGAGCGAATATATACAGTATAGCAAATAATAAACTTTTCTTTGGCGCTCCTGGTTGTTGTTTCTCTGTTGATCAAATCAAATCCTCCCGACATCTCGAACTAACGCTGCTTTACGCTTTGAAATTATTTCATTGGTAAATCTAGGTGACCAGAGCTGCACTGATCTTTGTCTGATTTTACGAAGATGGTCTTTAATGGTTTGAGCACAAGATTTCCCCAAAAGGATTATATATTCCCTGGTGCCACGTACATTATTCTTCGAGGACTTGCCAACTAAATGATAGTGCCTAAAATAAGGGCTGAAGGTCACCTTTAATTTACGTCTGGAAGCAGGTGAGAAAACGCATTTCTGCCTTTCAAGGAGATGTAACTGAACATAAAACAAGCTCTCGGGCTTGTGGATGATCATGGGATATAATATTTGTTCTGGAGAAAAGTGGAAGCGGATCAACGGAAATGGATACACGTGAATATTGAGCTGTAATTCAGTGAACAGAATGTTTATTTGTCTCATTTTGAAGTATCAATCTTGTGCGTAAAACGCGCGTCTCCAAAAGCGCCCCAGGAATATTCTTCATGAAATCTGATTAAATTCGCAAGAAAATACATATATGAAACAACTGCACACGATCTTATCTTGTATTTGTCACAAGCATATAACCTAATACCAATTATTTGTTTCCAAAATGTTCTGGGAATGTTAAACTTGGTTTGCAGAACGTGTGTTTTTGAATTAGGCTATTTAAATAAACTTCAATAACTTACTATGGCTTATTCCAGTCTTTGACAGCGAGATAAACTGCAAATTATATGATATATATATATATATATATATATATATATATATATATATATATATATATATATATATGATATATATATATATATATATATATATATATATATATATATATATATATATATATATATATATATATATCCCATGTTTATTTTTCGCCAATTTCTGTTTAACGGAGAGAAAAGTTCTTCAACACATTTCTAAACATAATAGTTTTAACAACTCATCTCTAACAACTGATTTATTTTATCTTTGCAATGATGACAGTAAATAATATTTAACTATGTTGTTAAAGACATGTTGTTAAAGACTATCTTGTTTAAGACATTTCTGTACAGCTTAAAGTGACATTTAAAAGCTTAATGGGTTAATTAGGGTAACTAGGCAGGTTAGGGTAATTAGGCAAGTTATTGTAAAAAGATGGTTTGTTCTGTAGACTATTAGGGAAAAATGTAGCTTAAAGGGACTAATAATTTTGTCCTTAAAATGGCTTTAAAAAAATTTAAAACTGCTTTTATTCTAGCCAAAATAAAACAAATAAGACTTTCTCCAGGAGAAAAAATATTATCAGACATACTGTGAAAATTTTCTGAATCTGTTAAACATAATTTGGGAAATATTTAAAAAAGAAAATAAAAATCAAAGGTGGGCTAATAATTCAGACTTCAACTATATATATATATATATATATATATATATATATATATATATATATATATATATATATATATATATATATATATATATATATATATATACTAAAATTTACAGTAGTCGATTGTGGAAAATATTTATGTTTATATTCTCTTAATATTGTCCTCCTTATATTTATATTTCCTCTTTTATTTGCTTAAATTAATTTTAAGTTAATTTAAATAAAGTAATATGTATTTAAAAATAAAGAAATATGACGATATACACATTTGTATTTGTAAGGAGAAACAGAACGTAAAAACGTTAAAATTAATGTACTAAAAGTAGCCTATTTCCTTCAGTAAGAAAGACAACCAGGTAAAGTTCATTATCTGGCCATGCCCTTTACTTTTTCTCAAAAATAAGGCTTTCGCTTCTATCTTTATGAGGGTCATAAAAACGCAAGTCACTAATTTATCATGCTGTATTATGACACTTGTACGCGCGCGCTCGTGTTCCCAATTAAAAACGCGCGAATGATCTTGATTCCTGCTGGCACTTGTGTCCTGAAGGCTAAATGTCCTTCAGTTTTAACATCCGAACTCGTCCATGTGCATTTAAACCGAGAAGCGTTGCGTTACGTCACGCGTTACGGAGATCCATAAGTTAACCTGAGACGCGTCTGAAAATAAACTCTGCTGCCCTGCGAGAAATGGAGGAAGAGCAGATCTGCTCTGTGTCTGATGGAAAAAGAAACTCAGATTGAAGTTCTTGCTTGTTCAGACTGGTTAGACTCTTGTGGCAGCTGCCAGGTGCAAGCTGACCTGTTGTTAAACCAGTCTGGCCATTAGTTAACTCATTAGTTTGGTCTGTTTAATAAACTGCCCATCATACAGTATATTGATTATAGCAAATCAGCAAGTAAGAAAAAATGTATGAAAACAAAAATGTATATAAATAAACTGGAGGCACACAACAAATTATATTACTGTACTTATTATTCTACATTAATTCTAAACTAACAATGTAAAGCCAAGCTGCCTTGTCTTGTATCAGCGGTTCAAGCTAGTAGATTCGCATCATGGATGTGCAGCTGACAAATCTGCTGCAACTGCGTGATGCTATCATGACAATATGAAGCAAAATCTCTTAGGAATATTTTCAGTATTTTTTTTTAATCTATGACACGAAGAATTAAGACAGTTCTGAAGGCAAAGGGGGTCTGACCCAGTAATAGTAAGGTATACCTAATAAAGTGGCTAGTAAGAGTATATATATATATATATATATAAATGAGCAATTCTGTGCAAATGTCAACCTTTTCACTTTTCACAAAACAGAAACCGTTTCTGGGTTTTTTTTGTGAGCAAGTACTCAAAACTGCATCTGTCAATGTTTTCAAACTATTCTATTTGATTAACCAAAGTCACACAAGTGTCAGTTTCACATCTGTCACATTAATAACGGGGAGATGTCACATCCATAACGAGACTTTTTCCTCATAAATGTTAAAATATTAAATTAAATAAAACCAATTTTTGTTTTATAGAGAGTCAAAACAAAACTTGACTAGATATTTTTCAAGACACTAGTATTCAGCTTAAAGTGGCATTTAAAGGCTTAACTAGGTTAATTATGCAGGTCAGGGTAATTAGGCAAGTCATTGTATAACAGTGGTTTGTTCCGTAGACAATCCAAAACAAATATTGATTAAGGGGCTAATAATATTGACCTTAAAATTTCTTTAAAATAAATTAAAAACTGATTTTATTCTAGCCGAAATAAAACAAAAAAGACTTTCTCCAGAAGAAAAAATATAATAGGAAATACTGTGAAAAAAATCCTTTCTCATTTGAAAAAAAAAGAAAAAAAATTAAATATATATATATATATATATATATATATATATATATATATATATATATATATATATATATATATATATATATAAATATATATTTAATTTTTTTTTCTTTTTTATAATAGGAAATACTGTGAAAAAAATCCTTTCTCATTTAAAAAAAAAGAAAAAGAAATTAAATATATATATATATATATATATATATATATATATATATATATATATATATATATATATATATATATATATCAATAAAATATACAGTTGAAGGCAATTTAAAAATTTATTTATAGAAGTTTTTGTAAAAACATAACACCAAATAATGTACATCATGTATATATGTTAACAAACTTATCTCGGTGTTATTACCTTATACTAACTAGAACATGCACCAAAACACAAGCAAACATTACAGCAATTATACAGCACCATCAAAAAACAACAAAGAAATTTTACCCAGACTGATGGAATAAGAAACAAAATAGAAAGACATGTAAAAAGGAAGTGGAGAGAAGAAAAAAATTATTACTAGAAAAAATTATTACAGAAACATTATTAACCTATACATCTAAAGCCCCATGTTTTGTCATACAACTTTTGTTTGCTAAATCTAGAGAAGCGTAACCTTTCCAACTTGAGGGCAGAAACCGTTTCAGCTAACCATTTGAAAAAATTTGGAGGTGTCAATAATATTGATCTTAAAAATTATTACAGATAAATTAATAGAAATTCCAGCCAAAAAGAAATAAGACTTTTTCTAAAAGAAAATGATAATAGGAAAATATGAGAAAATGAATTTTAAATGTCTGTTAAAAAACACATGGGATATATTTAAAAATGAATTTCACGTACACACACACATACACATGGCATCTTGTTTTTGTATATATATTTTATATATACATACACACACACACACCCATTATACAATGCAGCAATAATACCACACAAAGGATTAGACTTGAGATTCAGCATTTCTGATAATAAATACATTTATGATAGAATATACTATGCCTCTTTGTGATCATATACACACAGCTACAAAAACTTTGAGTATATAAGTTTTTCAATGAATATTTGAGTAACTTGAATAGCTGCACACGATGAAAATGGTATATTTAGAATCAATCAATCAATCCAATGCAAGTTTCATTGTTCAAAAGCACTAAGCTCTAAAATTAGACTTGAGCGAACACAAAAATGCCTCTGTCATCTGGTATATGAGTGAAACGTTCCTCACACATTTACAGCTGCTGACGGGAAGGCAGCTGCCGCTCTGCAACCATCCCAGATATGAAGGCGTGTGGTGACAATTTCGGTCCAGGAAAAGTCCCTCACACACACACATGCACACACACATCACTTTCTGCATGGTCATAGTTGGAGCTGTTTTATGTTTCAGTGGTCCAAGGTTATTTTAGTAAGCTAAAACTAAGACTCTAATTAAAATGTTAATGTGCTAAGATGAAATAAAATTTACAATAAATGACAATTAAAACTAAATTAAATGAACAACAGTCAATGAAATAAAATAATAATTAGCAAATATATGTTTATATAAACAAAGCAAGAGTCCTATCTTTTCTCTGTCTGTTAATCTAGGCATGTTTAACTACATACATGATCTTTAATATGTAGGCTTGTCTGATTTCTTCATCATTCATTCATTCATTTATTCATTTACTTGTCGGCTTAGTCCCTTTATTAATCCAGGGTCGCCACAGCGGAATGAACCGCCAACTTATCCAGCACGTTTTTACGCAGCGGATGCCCTTCCTTTAACTAAATATTCTTACCTTAATTAATAAAAGATTTGCAGAAGAGTTAATGTAACCTGTACAAACACTTACAGTGTTTAGTTAACTCTGATCAACTAGAACAAGGGTGTGCAAACTCGGTCCTGGAGGGCCGGTGTTCTGGAGAGTTTAGCTCCAACCCTAATCAAACACAGCTGAACCAGCTAATTATGCTCTTACTAGATATATTAGAAACTTCCTGGCAGGTGTGTTGAAGCAAGTTGGAGCTGAACTATGCAGGACACCGGCCCTCCAGGACTCAGTTTAGACACCACTAAAGTAGACTTACTAAAACTGAAAAAAAACAAACAAACAAAAAAACTAAATAGAAACGTCTTCACGAAATAAAAATGAAAGTAAAACAAAGAAAAACCTTATTCAAACAAACTAAAACTGAACTCAAATTTACAGCACAATTAAAAAACTGTATTCAATAAAAAACACATTTAAAAAGACGGTAATAACCTTGTTTCACTCACAGGGTCACACTTAAAAGATATCTATGGGTTTTTTTTGTGACACAAATCTACATGCAAGAGATCATGTTTTGAGCGCCAAAATGGCTTGTGTGTGTGTGTGCGTAAACATTTCTGTGTACAAAAGATCATGTTTTGAGCATGAAAATGGCTTGTTGTGTGTGTGTTAACGATTCTGCGCGCAAAAGCTGATGTTTCACCATGCAAAAAAATTGTTGTCTGCGCGCTAACAATTCTGCGTACAAAAGATCATGTTTTGAGCATGAAAATGGCTTGTTGTGTGTGCGTTAACAATTCTGCGCACAAAAGATCATGTTCTGAGAGTGAAAATGGCTTGTGTGTGTGCATTAACAATTTTAAGCACAAAAGATCATGTTTAGAGAGTGAAAATAGCTTGTTGTGTGTGCGTTAACAATTCTGCGCACAAAAAATCATGTTCTGAGCGTGCAAAATGGCTTGTTGTGTGTGCGTTAACAATTCTGCGCACAAAAAATCATGTTCTGAGCATGAAAATGGCTTGTTGTGTGTGTGTTAACAATTCTGCGCACAAAAAATCATGTTCTGAGCGTGCAAAATGGCTTGTTGTGTGTGCGTTAACAATTCTACGCACAAAAGATCATGTTCTGAGCGGGCAAAATGGCTTGTTGTGTGTGCGTTAACAATTCTGCCCACAAAAGATCATGTTTAGAGAGTGAAAATGGCTTGTTGTGTGTGCGTTAACAATTCTGCGTACAAAAGATCATGTTTAGAGAGTGAAAATGGCTTGTTGTGTGTGCGTTAACAATTCTACGCAAAAAAGATCATGTTCTGACCGTGCAAAATGGCTTGTTGTGTGTGCGTTAACAATTCTGCGTACAAAAGATCATGTTCTGAGCGTGCAAAATGGCTTGTTGTGTGTGCGTTAACAATTTTAAGCACAAAAGATCATGTTCTGAGCGTGCAAAATGGCTTGTTGTGTGTGCGTTAACAATTCTGCCCACAAAAGATCATGTTTAGAGAGTGAAAATAGCTTGTTGTGTGTGCGTTAACAATTCTGCGCACAAAAGATCATGCTTTGAGCATGAAAATGGCTTGTTGTGTGTGCGTTAACAATTCCACGCACAAAAGATCATGTTTTGAGCATGAAAATGGCTTGTTGTGTGTGCGTTAACAATTCTGCGCACAAAAGATCATGTTCTGAGCGTGCAAAATGGCTTGTTGTGTGTGCGTTAACAATTCTGCCCACAAAAGATCATGTTTAGAGAGTGAAAATAGCTTGTTGTGTGTGCGTTAACAATTCTGCGCACAAAAGATCATGCTTTGAGCATGAAAATGGCTTGTTGTGTGTGCGTTAACAATTCCACGCACAAAAGATCATGTTTTGAGCATGAAAATGGCTTGTTGTGTGTGCGTTAACAATTCTGCGCACAAAAGATCATGTTCTGAGCGTGCAAAATGGCTTGTTGTGTGTGCGTTAACAATTCTGCGTACAAAAGATCATGCTTTGAGCATGAAAATGGCTTGTTGTGTGTGCGTTAACAATTCCACGCACAAAAGATCATGTTTTGAGCATGAAAATGGCTTGTGTGTGCGTTAACAATTCTGCGCACAAAAGATCATGTTCTGAGCGTGCAAAATGGCTTGTTGTGTGTGCGTTAACAATTCTACGCACAAAAGATCATGTTCTGAGCGTGCAAAATGGCTTGTTGTGTGTGCGTTAACAATTCTGCCCACAAAAGATCATGTTTAGAGAGTGAAAATGGCTTGTTGTGTGTGCGTTAACAATTCTACGCACAAAAGATCATGTTCTGAGCGTGCAAAATGGCTTGTTGTGTGTGCGTTAACAATTTTAAGCACAAAAGATCATGTTTTGAGAGTGAAAATGGCTTGTTGTGTGTGCGTTAACAATTCTGCGCACAAAAGATCATGTTCTGAGCGTGCAAAATGGCTTGTTGTGTGTGTGTTAACAATTCCGCGCACAAAAGATCATGTTCTGAGCGTGCAAAATGGCTTGTTGTGTGTGCGTTAACAATTCCACGCACAAAAGATCATGTTTTGAGCATGAAAATGGCTTGTTGTGTGTGCGTTAACAATTCAGCGCACAAAAGATCATGTTCTGAGCGTGCAAAATGGCTTGTTGTGTGTGTGTTAACAATTCCGCGCACAAAAGATCATGTTCTGAGCGTGCAAAATGGCTTGTTGTGTGTGCGTTAACAATTTTAAGCACAAAAGATCATGTTCTGAGCGTGCAAAATGGCTTGTTGTGTGTGCGTTAACAATTCTGCACACAAAAGGCCATGTTTAGAGAGTGAAAATAGCTTGTTGTGTGTGCGTTAACAATTCTGCGCACAAAAGATCATGTTCTGAGCGTGCAAAATGGCTTGTTGTGTGTGCGTTAACAATTCTACGCACAAAAGATCATGTTCTGAGCGTGCAAAATGGCTTGTTGTGTGTGCGTTAACAATTCTGCCCACAAAAGATCATGTTTAGAGAGTGAAAATGGCTTGTTGTGTGTGCGTTAACAATTCTACGCACAAAAGATCATGTTCTGAGCGTGCAAAATGGCTTGTTGTGTGTGCGTTAACAATTTTAAGCACAAAAGATCATGTTTTGAGAGTGAAAATGGCTTGTTGTGTGTGCGTTAACAATTCTGCGCACAAAAGATCATGTTCTGAGCGTGCAAAATGGCTTGTTGTGTGTGTGTTAACAATTCCGCGCACAAAAGATCATGTTCTGAGCGTGCAAAATGGCTTGTTGTGTGTGCGTTAACAATTCTGCCCACAAAAGATCATGTTTAGAGAGTGAAAATGGCTTGTTGTGTGTGCGTTAACAATTCTACGCACAAAAGATCATGTTCTGAGCGTGCAAAATGGCTTGTTGTGTGTGCGTTAACAATTTTAAGCACAAAAGATCATGTTTTGAGAGTGAAAATGGCTTGTTGTGTGTGCGTTAACAATTCTGCGCACAAAAGATCATGTTCTGAGCGTGCAAAATGGCTTGTTGTGTGTGTGTTAACAATTCCGCGCACAAAAGATCATGTTCTGAGCGTGCAAAATGGCTTGTTGTGTGTGCGTTAACAATTCCACGCACAAAAGATCATGTTTTGAGCATGAAAATGGCTTGTTGTGTGTGCGTTAACAATTCAGCGCACAAAAGATCATGTTCTGAGCGTGCAAAATGGCTTGTTGTGTGTGTGTTAACAATTCCGCGCACAAAAGATCATGTTCTGAGCGTGCAAAATGGCTTGTTGTGTGTGCGTTAACAATTTTAAGCACAAAAGATCATGTTCTGAGCGTGCAAAATGGCTTGTTGTGTGTGCGTTAACAATTCTGCACACAAAAGGCCATGTTTAGAGAGTGAAAATAGCTTGTTGTGTGTGCGTTAACAATTCTGCGCACAAAAGATCATGTTCTGAGCGTGCAAAATGGCTTGTTGTGTGTGCGTTAACAATTCTGCGTACAAAAGATCATGCTTTGAGCATGAAAATGGCTTGTTGTGTGTGTGTTAACAATTCTGCGCACAAAAAATCATGTTCTGAGCGTGCAAAATGGCTTGTTGTGTGTGCGTTAACAATTCTACGCACAAAAGATCATGTTCTGAGCGTGCAAAATGGCTTGTTGTGTGTGCGTTAACAATTCTGCCCACAAAAGATCATGTTTAGAGAGTGAAAATGGCTTGTTGTGTGTGCGTTAACAATTCTACGCACAAAAGATCATGTTCTGAGCGTGCAAAATGGCTTGTTGTGTGTGCGTTAACAATTTTAAGCACAAAAGATCATGTTCTGAGCGTGCAAAATGGCTTGTTGTGTGTGCGTTAACAATTCCACGCACAAAAGATCATGTTTTGAGCATGAAAATGGCTTGTTGTGTGTGCGTTAACAATTCTGCGCACAAAAGATCATGTTCTGAGCGTGCAAAATGGCTTGTTGTGTGTGTGTTAACAATTCTGCGCACAAAAGATCATGTTCTGAGCGTGCAAAATGGCTTGTTGTGTGTGCGTTAACAATTCTGCGCACAAAAGATCATGTTCTGAGCGTGCAAAATGGCTTGTTGTGTGTGCGTTAACAATTTTAAGCACAAAAGATCATGTTCTGAGCGTGCAAAATGGCTTATTGTGTGTGCGTTAACAATTTTAAGCACAAAAGATCATGTTCTGAGCGTGCAAAATGGCTTGTTGTGTGTGCATTAACAATTCCGCGCACAAAAGATCATGTTCTGAGAGTGAAAATGGCTTGTTGTGTGTGCGTTAACAATTTTAAGCACAAAAGATCATGTTCTGAGCGTGCAAAATGGCTTATTGTGTGTGCGTTAACAATTTTAAGCACAAAAGATCATGTTCTGAGCGTGCAAAATGGCTTATTGTGTGTGCGTTAACAATTTTAAGTACAAAAGATCATGTTTAGAGAGTGAAAATAGCTTGTTGTGTGTGCGTTAACAATTCTGCGCACAAAAGATCATGTTCTGAGCGTGCAAAATGGCTTGTTGTGTGTGTGTTAACAATTCCGCGCACAAAAGATCATGTTCTGAGCGTGCAAAATGGCTTTTTGTGTGTGCATTAACAATTTTAAGCAAAAAAGATCATGTTCTGAGCGTGCAAAATGGCTTGTTGTGTGTGCGTTAACAATTCCACGCACAAAAGATCATGTTTTGAGCATGAAAATGGCTTGTTGTGTGTGCGTTAACAATTCTGCGCACAAAAGATCATGTTCTGAGCGTGCAAAATGGCTTGTTGTGTGTGCGTTAACAATTTTAAGCACAAAAGATCATGTTCTGAGCGTGCAAAATGGCTTGTTGTGTGTGCGTTAACAATTCTGCGCACAAAAGATCATGTTCTGAGAGTGAAAATGGCTTGTTGTGTGTGCGTTAACAATTTTAAGCACAAAAGATCATGTTCTGAGCGTGCAAAATGGCTTGTTGTGTGTGCGTTAACAATTTTAAGCACAAAAGATCATGTTCTGAGCGTGCAAAATGGCTTGTTGTGTGTGCGTTAACAATTCTGCGCACAAAAGATCATGTTCTGAGCGTGCAAAATGGCTTGTTGTGTGTGCGTTAACAATTTTAAGCACAAAAGATCATGTTCTGAGCGTGCAAAATGGCTTGTTGTGTGTGCGTTAACAATTCCACGCACAAAAGATCATGTTTTGAGCATGAAAATGGCTTGTTGTGTGTGCGTTAACAATTTTAAGCACAAAAGATCATGTTCTGAGCGTGCAAAATGGCTTGTTGTGTGTGCGTTAACAATTCTGCACACAAAAGGCCATGTTTAGAGAGTGAAAATAGCTTGTTGTGTGTGCGTTAACAATTCTGCGCACAAAAGATCATGTTCTGAGCGTGCAAAATGGCTTGTTGTGTGTGTGTTAACAATTCCGCGCACAAAAGATCATGTTCTGAGCGTGCAAAATGGCTTTTTGTGTGTGCATTAACAATTTTAAGCAAAAAAGATCATGTTCTGAGCGTGCAAAATGGCTTGTTGTGTGTGCGTTAACAATTCCACGCACAAAAGATCATGTTTGGAGCATGAAAATGGCTTGTTGTGTGTGCGTTAACAATTCTGCGCACAAAAGATCATGTTCTGAGCGTGCAAAATGGCTTGTTGTGTGTGCGTTAACAATTTTAAGCACAAAAGATCATGTTCTGAGCGTGCAAAATGGCTTGTTGTGTGTGCGTTAACAATTCCGCGCACAAAAGATCATTTTCTGAGCGTTCAAAATGGCTTGTTGTGCGCACATGAACAATTCTGCACAAAAAGATCATGTTTTGAGTGTGAAAATGGCTTGTGTGTGGGTTAACAATTCTGTGCACAAAAGATTATGTTTTGAGAGTGCAAAATGGCTTGTGCAAGCATTAACAATTCTGCATGCAAATATAGTTTGAACATGCAAAATTGGTTGTTGAGTGTACGTTAACAATTCCACACACAAAATCATGTTGAGCATGAAAAATCTGAGTGCATATAATCAAGTATGCATGCAAAAAGATCATGTTTTGAGCGTGAAAAGTAGCTTCTTGTGAGCACGTTAACAATTCTGCGCTTTAAAGATCACATTTTGAGCACCCAAAATGGCTTGTTCTGTGCGCATTGCCAATTCTGCGGCCTAAAGAACATGTTTTGAGTGTGAAAATGGCTTGTTGTGTGCACTTTAACAACTCAGTGCACAAAAAAATCATTTGGAGTGTGCGAAATGGCTTGTTTCACATGCATTTTAACTCAGTTTTGTGATGAAAATTGTAACACATTTGAGTGAGCAAAATTCAACTTTGCAGTCAAATCAAGTTTGTTTAGATGTTTTGCATGTAGAATTGTTTACGTGCGCGCAACAAGCCACTTTCGTATTCAAAACATGATTTTTTGTGCGCAGACTTGTTCACGCTCACACAAGCCCTTTAGCAGTTCAAAGCTTGATTTTTTTGTGTGCATTCTTGTTTACATGCACACAAGTCATTTTTTGCGCTCAAAAAATGATGTTTATGCATGCACAAGTCAATCTGTGTCTTCAAAATCCGTTTACGCACACACACAAGCCATTTTCACTCTCAAAACATGATCTTTTGCGCTATGAACAAGTCAAATCGTGTGCTCAGTACACAATTTTTGGACACAGACATTTTACACACACACAAGCCAATTTAAAACATGATCTTTTGTGCGCAAAATTGTGTCGCAAATATAACCCCATAAATGTCAAGCCTTGCATTTCAACCAAAATAGATCAAACTTGATCTGCATCTCTGCTACTCATTTTGAGGTGTTCGTGAAAAACTGTGACGTCTTAGCTGTTCTCACCTTTCCCCCAGCTGTACCTCGTGGTCCAGGCTCCTGGCTGAGGGTCACATGGTCACGAGGGCCCGAACTGCACAGAGGTCAGAGAATGAACATCTATTTACATCTCAAAGTGAAGCGTCCCTCCTGACACTGAAGGCATGTGGCCTAATAATAACACCTCACACACAAAACACACACCCTCAGTGCATAAGAGACACTCTGATCCACTAAAGATGCCACAGTACAGTCATAGACATGCTTTTCATTCTGTCTGACAACCTGCTGGACTACACTAGACTCTTTTTCTGCCTTTTTTCCTAAGAAAATTATCCTGTGTCCCTTCAGGTTTTCAGAAAATATCTCCATAAAATTGCATTTATTTGCTGACAAAGCAGTTGACTTGCAGAAGCATTTCTCATAATCTAACATTAATCATATTCTCCAAAAATCAAAGGTTCTAATCTGCAACACATCAATATTCATGAAAATTCATGCTTAAACAGCACAATTTACTTTCGTGTTTCGTTATTTAACAATAAAAACATGTAATCATTCTTTAATCAAGATGCTAAACAAGAATATTTGCTTAAAAGTGGAAAAGAAATATATTTCACCCTGATTTTTTCTGACAGATATACTGTATTTACACTCACTGGCCATTTTATTAGGTACACCTTACTAGTACAGAGTTGGATCCAGTTTTGCCTTCAGAGCCGCCTTAATCCTTCGTGGCATAGACTCAACAAGGTACTGAAAATATTCCTCAGAGATTTTGCTCCATGCTGACATGATAGCATCACGCAGTTGCTGCAGATTTGTCGGCTGCACATCCATGATGCCGATCTCCTGTTCCATCATATCCCAAAAGTGCTCTATTGGATTGAGATCTGGTGACTGTGGAGGCCATTTGAGTACAGTGAACTCATTGTCATGTTCAACAATCCAGTCTGAGATGATTCACGCTTTATGACATGGTGGGTTATCCTGCTGGAACCGTTGATACAAGGCAGAATGGATCCATGCTTTCATGTTGTTGATGCAAATTTCTGACCGGACCATCCAAATGTGGCAGCAGAAATGGAGACTCATCAGAGCAGGCAACGTTTCTCCAATCTTCTATTGTGCAGTTTTGGTGAGTCTGTGTGAATTGTAGCCTCAGTTTCCTGTTCTTAGCTGACAGGAGAGGCACCCGGTGTGGTCTTCTGCTGCTGTAGCCCATCTGCCTCAAGGTTGGATGTGTTGTGTGTTCAGAGATGCTCTTCTGCAGACCTCGGTTGTAACAAGTGCTTATTTGAGTTACTGTTGCCTTTCTTTTAGCTGGAACCAGTCTGGCCATTCTCCTCTGACCTCTGGCATCAACAAGGCATTTGCACCCACAGAACTGCCGCTTACTGGATATTTCCTCTTTTTCAGACCATTCTCTTTAAACCCTAGAGATGGTTGTGTGTGAAAATCCCAGTAGATTAGCAGTTTCTGAAATACTCAGACCAGCTTGTCTGGCAACAACAACCATGCCACATTCAAAGTCACTTAAATCCCCTTGCTTCTCCATTCTGATGCTCAGTTACAACTGCAGCAGATCATCTTGACCATGTCTACATGCCTAAATGCATTGAGTTGCTGCCATGTGATTGGCTGATTAGAAAATTGCATTAACGAGCAGTTAGACAGGTGTACCTAATAAAGTGGCCGGTGAGTGTATTGTTGTCTTGAATTTGAGTTTTTTGACAGTTTTAATCAAATAGTCTTAATGTATCAAACAGATAATCACCAAAAATGTAACATACTCACCCTTAACTTCTTTTAAAACAGTCTGACTGCAATTACATTTTGCTGTAAATATAATAAAACAAACACAGCATGCACACAATTATTGCTATAATCTAGGAGTAAACATCTTAGAATAGTTCAAAGATTGGCATATCTATGAACAACATACCATCTATCCATGACATCTAATAAACTATTTTAATTACTTTATATGACCCAAACCTTGGGAAACGTGTTAAGAATATTTTTAATTGCTTTGATAGATATCATTTACATGTATTATTATTATTATTATTGCAAATTGGATCAGAAACAAACTATTTAAAGGGAAAACAAGAGACATTATGCCCATATTTTATTTTAAACCAAAAATTATATTACAACACTTTATAAAGCATTTTTTTATTAACTTACCAGATTCATTAGACGATATATCCTACTGAAAAACAAGCTATAACTAAACAACAGTGCAATAGAGGGTAAAAGACTGTCATAATAAAGTGTTAAATATGTTAGCAATGGTGTAGCAAAAACTACCGTTTTTAGAAAGGTAAAACAACCGGAATACCGGAAGTCAAAAACACGTAAGTAAGTGGTCAATTCTTCCGTTAATATGATTGATAAAGCGCCTTAAAATTAATCATTCATAACAATAAATAACAGACCTGTTGGCCGCCATGTTTGACATCAACTCTCCTTTCAACATCACGACGCGGGAAACGCCTGGATTTACATATTAAAAGTTCGACTCGGCTTTGTTATTCGTGTCGCCATTTTGTTTTTATACTTAAATAAGACAAAATTCAGATAAACGTTAATACTACAAACAGCTTTCAATGATTATGCAAGTTTTGTTCCTGTATCTGGTACTATTAGAACTGTCGTCAGCAGCTGTGTTACACAATGATTAGCTATAAATGACGCTCATTTTCATTCTTCTATATAGACTAATATCATTTATCAACACTATTAAACATTATTATACTTTATGTTGTTGATGTTATATGAGATTCATAATGGAAAAAACAAAACCACTAACTGAACCTGCTAACTCTGCTGAAAAATCCAGCATAAACCAGCCTAGGCTGGTTGGCTGGTTTTAGCTGGTTGACCAGCCTGGTTTTAGAGGGGTTTTGGCAACTTCCAGGCTGGTTTTCAGCCATTTCCAGTCTGGTCTTAGCTGGTCAGGCTGGAAAATAACCAGCTAATCCAGCTAAAACCAGCCTGGTTTAAGCTGGACATAGCTGGTTTTGGCTGAGCTCCCGGCCTGCCTAGGCTGGTCAAGCTGGTTTTAGCTGGTCATCTGGAAACTGGAAATGGCTGAAAACCCGTCCAAACTCAGCCTGGTCAACCAGCTAAAACCAGCCAACCAGCCTAGGCTGGTTTAAGCAGTTTTTTTCAGTAGGGTATTTATTGAAATTATTAAATGAGAATGCATATTATGCTCTAAGGTACTTGATGTTCAGATGATAAAATAAGAGAAGGCATCTGATTGTGTGTACTTCAATAAAATTTAACATTGACATTTCATACAAGTGGTGAACTATAAATGACTACACACTGAAATGACCTCGTGTCTGAGTGACTGATATCATGTGTTTGCTTTTGTGCTGTAGTAATATGGCATTAACTATACAGTAAATACACATCCCTGCTGAAAAATCCAGCCTAAACCAGCCTAGGCTGGTTGGCTGGTTTTAGCTGGTCGACCAGGCTGGTTTTAGAGGGGTTTTGGCCACTTCCAGGCTGGTTTCCAGCCATTTCCAGCCTGGTCTTAGCTGGTCAGGCTGGGAGATGACCAGCTAAAACCAGCTTGACCAGCCTAGCCAAGCTGGGAGTCCAGCCAAAACCAGCTATATCCAGCTTTAACCAGGCTGGTCAAGCTGGTTTTAGCTGGATTTGGCTGGTCATTTCCCAGCCTGACCAGCTAAGACCAGGCTGGAAATGGCTGGAAACCAGCCTGGTAATGGCCAAAACCCCTCTAAAACCAGCCTGGTTGACCAGCTAAAACCAGCCAACCAGCTTAGGCTGGTTTAAGCTGGATTTTTCAGCAGGGATGTGAATGAATGTAAAACCAGATGAAACTCTCCTGTAACTGTGATGTAACTAAGTGGGTTTTGATAAAGCAAATGGAGGTAAATAATGGAGTTAATTCAATTAGATTAATACATAATTAATAAATATGATGGCGTCAGTAAACATGGCGATTAACCAACTTAAAAGTTTGTTTTGACGTGTGCGTGTGTACTGAGTATATTTATTATGTGTATATAAATATGCATATATTTGAGAAAATGTATATTTATATTTAGATTGATTGTATATGATACAAATGCATTTAAACATCTGTAATTAAATTGTGTATCACATATACAAAATAAATGTATATAAAAAACACACACATATATTTTAGGTTTGTTTGATGGGGACAATGCATATTAATAAATAAATTGATGTACAATATAGAATTAGCCAAAAAACAAATTTTGCATCTGCTGTCCCTGAAATAAATATAAAATTTTCCTAAAATGTTATATATGTGAGAGTACATTATCACACCTTTGCAATAAATACAACACACAAACATAAAGCGTCATGCATTTTTATGTAAATGAAAAATATTTGCATGAAAAAGCATTTCTATTAACTGATTTAATTGAAATGTAATGCATTGTAATTTAGAATAGGAATAATTTTTGAAATATTTAATATTTTGCCCGTTACATTGCAATTTATTACTTGAATTCACTGTTATTTAATAATTTTATGAAATATTTTATTATATTCCTCCATCATAATCAATAAACATGTAAGATGGTTTAAATGCATGTTTCAATGCTAAGAATGAAAGCGCATGCATAATGTACAATGCAATTTTATGTAAATGAAAAATCTTTACATAAAAAGCCCTGCAATTTTACAGTATATACTTGAATTCTATTAAATAATTAAATTAAAATCGAATGCATTGTAATTTAATAATTTTATTAAATATGTTATATTTTGCCCGTTACATTGCAATTTATTTCTTGAGTTATCTGTTATTTATTTAACAGTTGTTTAAAAATATTTAATTATATTCCTTCATCATAATCCCTAAACATGTACAAGATAGTTTAAATGCATGTTTCAATGCTAAGAATGAAAGCGCATGCAAAATGTATAATGCAATTTTATTTAAATGAAAAATCTTTACATAAAAAGCCCTGCAATTTTACAGTATATACTTGATTTAGTATATTCTATTAAATGTTTTAATTAAAATCTAATGCATTGTAATTTAATAATATTATTAAAAATTTTATATTTTGCTCGTAACAATGAATTTATTTCTTGAGTAACCTTTTATTTATTTTATAATTTTATGAAATATTTAATTATATTCCTTCATCATATTCCATAAACAAGTACAAGATGGTTTACATGCATGTTTTAATGCTAAGAATGAAAATGCATGCATTATGTCTAATGCATTCTTATGTAAATGAACAATCTTTGCATAAAAAAGCCCTGCAATTGTATATACTTGAATTTTATGAAATGTTTTAAATACAATGCATTGAGATTTATTTTAATAATTATTTCTATAATATTTAATATTTTACCCATTACATTGCAATTTATGTCTTGCAAAATATTTTATTTATTTAATAATTATATGATATTATTTCATTTTATTGCTTCATCATGATCCATAAACATGTACAGGATGGTTTACATGCATGTTTCGATGCTGAGAATGAAAGTGCATGCATAATGTCTAATGCATTTTCATGTAAATGAACAATCTTTACATAAAAAAGCCCTGCAATTTTACAGTATATGCTTGAATTCTGTGAAATGTTTTAATTAAAATGTAATGCATTGCAAAATAATGTTTTAATTAAATATATTATATTTTGCCCTTTACATTGCAATTTATTTCTTGAGTTATCTTTTATCTATTTAATAATTGTATTATACATTTAATTATATTCCTTCTTCATGATCCATAAACATGTACAAGATTATTTTATTAGCCGAAATAAAACAAACAAGACTTTCTCCAGAAGAAAAAATATTATCAGACATACTGTGAAAATTTCCTTGCTCTGTTCAACATCATTTGGGAAATATTTGCATGTTTTTTAAAATAACATGCATGTTTTAATGCTGAGAATGAAAGCGCATGCATAATATCTAATGCATTTTCATGTAAATGAACAATCTTTACATTAAAAGCCCTGGAATTTTACAGTATTTACTTGAACTCTGTGAAATGTTTTAATTAAAATGTAATGCATTGCAGTATAATAATTTAATTAAATATGTTATATCTTGCCCAATACATTCATATTTATTTCTTGAGTTATGTGTTATTTATTTAATATTTTTATTATATTCCTTCATCATAATCCATAAACATGCACAAGATGGTTTAAATGCATGCACGTCTCAATGCTAAGAATGAAAACACAACAGATAAAGAGTTCAAATGTGTGTTTTGATTGAAGTTCTTCAATTACAGTATACATGAAAACTGTACATCTCTGATCAGCCCAGAGAGTGAGGCGTGATTTTAAATAAAACAAGTTACACAGAGCAATATAAAATCAAAGGCACTAGCCACAAGTTTTCAAATAAGTTAGTACTTCATCGTATTTACAAAGTTCATCTAGTGGCAGAAGCCGAATCTACTTAAGATCCTATTTACAGTTCTATACACAAACACATCTTCAATCCGATTGGAGATGCTGCAACGAGAAGAAAAACACAGATGATTAGTTAAACATCTTTGCAGTCACATACTGTATATACACACTGTTTTTGTAAGTTACACAGTATTTAACTGTAACGGCAACCGTATTTTACTGTAGGACAGTTATGCGGTATGTTACTGTATTTTAAGGTTTTAAATTGGTTCATAGTTTACAGTAAAGATATAAAAGACTGTAAGTACATTACAACAAGGTAAATGGTGCTGTAAATGTAAATATATTATTTACATTTGTAAATAATGTAAAGATATTATTAAATATATTAATAAAAGTATTTTTGCTGTAATTGATTTACAGTAAGTTTCCTGTAGAGTTTGCAGGAAATTGTTTACAGTGCATACAAAAGATGGAGGTGCTCACCTATAAGATGTTCAACAGAGAGTTCTGAATGTCTTCATAAACTTGGTTATAGAGCTCGTCCTTAGAGCTCATGCCGTCCAGATATTCTGCAAATGCAAATAGTGTATTTGAGCGGCAGATTACAAAGTGAAATGGGTTGTAAACAAGGTCATTATAGCTTATTTTGATCCTATTTTTAAACTTGTTGTACATTTCACTACAGTTTTAGCTCATTTGATTAATAGTTGGTTTGGTTTTTATTTTGAAAACATATTTGGCTGATTCCAGCGTTATGGATGTGACATTTGCAGTAAAAATTCAAAACATAAATTCGCAGAGAAAGTATACGTTAACATTATATTGAATCATCTGTTTATATTTTTCCAAAACAACTAACCACAGAGTTATGGGATCAAAAGAATTCAATCTGTGAACATTTTTATACTTTAAATGAGGAAAATAAACATGCGTTATGGATGTGACAAAAAAAGTCTGCGAGTTTACAGTATACAACATATTTCGTAGAAATTCTGTAAATTAAACTGCACAACCCAAAATAAATAATGCTCAACAAAAGGATAAGAGTTGGCTCTTTATAGAACAAAACTGATTGATTTTATTTTATTTTGACATTTTTGCATTTTTGAGGCAAAAGCTTTGTTATGGATGTGACACTTTTTCGTTATGGATGTGACGGATGTGAAATTGCCATTTGTTTGACTTTGTTAAATCAAATATAATAGTTTAAAAACATTGACAGAGACATTTTTAAGCATTTTTAAAGTACTGTAAAACACTTGCCTGCGCAAAAAATGTAGAAACGGTTTAATTTTTTTGGTGAAAACATTTTTCTTTTCATGGCAAGGTTGACATTTTCATGGAATTGCTCATTTATATTTATTTTTTATTTATTTAGTTTTAGTAATTTCCAGTTAACAGACCTTGCACAGCTTATATTAACTCTTCTCTAAATCTCTTACTCTTACTAAAACCACACACATGTAGCTTAAAGGAATAAAATAAAAAATGAAGACACACTTTGTCATATTAAATATCATATTATAAATATGATAAACAGCCACAGGTCAGATTTTGCATCACAGTATTAGTGCTTAATACTGAAAACTAATAAGCTAACCTAATTCCTTCATGTTGTCCCAACACAAATAGATTTTTTGGTTTTAGCTGGAACACAACACAAACCAGCATTTTTTTGTGTTGTTTAGTTTTTATTTTGTGAACATGTTTCTATTTAGTAAAAACTAAATATATTAAATTTAGTTTTATAAATTGTAGTTTAGCAGAGTTAACAGACCGAAGCAAAGAATATTGTTTGTTCTTCTTACATTAACTCTTGTTTAAACCTCTTGCTAATAAAAATAAACTAAACACCACAGCCGAAAACCACAGAAACGCAACTTAAAGGAATAAAAGTAAAAATTAAGATATGTTAAAAGATCATATATGTAGTTAAACATGCCCATTTCTGGTCAAAACAAAACAAAATGCTAACAAAAATGCTTCTGTCCAACAGCTTTTGAAGATTTCCTTTACTAAAATGACCTTGTTTGTGAATGCCATTTTATTATTACAACTACTATTGATTGACTTACGGATATCCAAGCTGCTGTTCTCCATTTCTGTCCTGTGTTTCAAGTACATTGGCCAAACATGGCCGTCAAACAGACCGGGTGGGTCAGGAACGGTGTACGTTCTCGTACTGAAATGACAACACCAGATTTGTTAGAAAAGACTCAACAAATCCATCGAACATCCATGATTTTTAATAATCAACCTCACCTTCTTCTCCTTTTGCACTCTTCATATGGAATGGTGACGTAGAAGCACTTGTTATAGACGTCAATTAAAGGCCTGAAGGTGGAAATGAGAGCAAACCATCAATTTTATGCTCACATTTGTATGATTAATAACCAAAATAAGGACGTAATCATTGTAATAAATCTGTATTTAAATGACTTTTCTTATTACTTTGTCTGAAATGTGACCTATAGTTACTCAATAAGTCATTTAATCGCTTGACTAAATAGTAATCCACATAAATCTGAATGCATGGAGAATATAAAGTAAACTTTTTAATTATTTAAATTGAAGTCAAACAGAATCTTTTAGCTTTGCTTTTAAAAACACGCTCCAATTGAACCAGATCCTATATTAATTATATTTGGAGTTTCCGAAGAATTTTTGAGATTTGCACGGGTACAACAACAGTTTGTTTCATATGGGTTTTGGAAGAAAAAAGAAGTTCCAACTCTTAAATCATGGTTGACAGAGTTAACAGGTACACTACATCTGGAAAAAATCTGAATCTAACAGCCCTAATAGACAAGGTTTTGTTATTTAAAAAAAAGTGGTCCCCTTTTATTTCATTTTTACAAACTTGTGATTAATATGTTTACTATGCCTTTAGGACCTACGTTTATTGTTGGATAGCACTGGTGGGTGGCTGGTGGGGAGAATGCATGTTTATTTCATTTTTTAAATGTTAACATTGTTTAATTATTATTTTTATTACTGTTGTTTATTGTTGGTTTTATTTTTTTAATTAATTTATTTTATTTTCAAATGTCTCAAATGTAGAAAACTTTTCTAAGTTTTATGTTTATGTTTAAAAAAAGGTGTATTTTCAAGTGAATGTCTGCAAAAATTTCTAATAATAAAACATTGAAACCCAAAACCCTTCATTTAAACAATATATGCATCAAAACACAATAGTATTGACACTATATTTCATACATATATATTTTGGTATACATTTCTATTTATTAAGCATGTGCAGTTGTCAGAAAAATAAATGCTTTAATCATTAGGGTAATTAGCAATTATTATTATTAAGTTAAGTTAATAAGCTATATATATATATATATATATATATATATATATATATATATATATATATATATATATATATATATATATATATATATTTACAATTACTCTGCTTAATTTTATCATTTTTTTATTAATAACTTCACTTCATCTGCTTTATTTAAATGTATTCCTTGTATTGTAGTAATCTAATTTCTCAATTAATTATTTTATTAAGCATATGCAGTTCTTTTGATAAATTATAATACTTTTTTAGTTGAAATATATAATTAATCTGCAAAATATATATTGTTCTTTACTCATATAAAATGAGAAATTTGTGATAACCTGTGTGTGATTCAAATGAAATCAATTCTAGATTATATTATGATTTCTTTTTGTTTTGTTTTGCATTGATAATTTCAGTTGTGGCTATATAATCATTTATAAATCATAGTTATTCATTTAGTCATCCATTGATTTAATTAATAATTTTTATTTATTTATGTTTATCATTTATTATATCAATCATTTATTCCATTTTTTCATGGTTTAGTCTTATAGTGATGGTGTTTTATAACAGTTTTCCTCTCCACTGATATGAGATATGAGGGTATGTCTCTAATTCAAGGTCTTGTGGCCTGATCTATAATAACAGTGATAGGTTGCAGCTCAAAGGGCATCCGCTGCGTAAGACATATGCTGGATAAGTTGCCGGTTCATTCCGCTGTGGATTAATAAAGGGACTAAGTTGAAAAGAAAATGAATGAATGAATATTTGTGCTGTTCAGACGAACTATGAGAGCGCACCGGAACACATGCAACTAAGATTATTTAATAAACCCTGCTCATTTATAATTATCACTTCGTCTCTTGTTTCTGCTCTTCTCTGGCTTCCTTCCATAATCAACTCCTATATTGGTAGTAGACTGTTAATTCAGTTGTCCAGATACCTGGAGAAACTGACATTTCCTGACAAGATCTGGCGTTAGAGGTTGGATCTTATTTATCTGGCATGGAGAGTGTGATTTAACACTCTGCTTCTCTGAATTAATTTATATAGACCTGTTGAATTTATGTAATTATTAGGGTAATTATATTACAAGTAGCTGTAATTAAATGACCTAAAAATTAAAAGTAATCGTTTACTTTATCAGAGGTAAAGTCGTTTAATTACAGTAACTAGATCACACTTTATATAAGGTTTCATTAGTTAATGTATTAACTAACATGAACTAATAATAAACAATACTTGTCCAGAAATAATAATCATATTTCAGCATTTACTAATGCATTATTAACATCCAAATTCATGTGCAGTTGTAAAAAAGAAAACCTTTAGTCATTAAGGTAATTAGAGATTATTATTGTTATTATTATTAGTTAATATGCAAAATATCTATATATAATTCTATATAAATTAAACTTTTAGTAATGCATTATAATTATTAAAATCCAACATCAACATTAGTTAATGTTATTAGTTAAGAATAAACTAATATGCACTAACGCAACCTAAGTGTTACCAATGCTTTGTAACTATTTACACCCAACACTGGCCTGAATGATCACCTACTTGTAGTTATAAAGCAGAAATCCCTCCACAATGAGTATGTGGATGTCACTATCAGGGTCAGATGTGGTGGAAACGCTCACGCCATGGGATCGTGCAAACTTCACCGGGTTTTCCATCCATCCTTTAACAGTGTTCACCATGGCGTCCATGTCTAAGGCGGTAATGACTACACAAGGAGACAAAAAAGACAAAGCGTGTCTCACATGTTTGGATAACATTTCAGTAATGCATTAAAACTGTTTCTGCTCTTTTAAAATTATTGTCTTTTTCCTTTTTAGGGATGTTAATAATTAATACTATAGACTGTGAGTCAAATTTACACTACAAGTCTAAAGTTTGGACACACTTATTAGTGTTACTCTTTATTATGGCTATAGTATCTTAGACATAAATGGTTATATAGATACCAATACTTTTAAAAGTTAAAAGTTATCAGCTCATTTATCATCCAAAGTCATTAGGTTCATCATGGGATGCTTTAAAAACACTAAGTGGTAACAAATTTGGTGCACAGATTTTACTCAGAAATTGATTTTGTTTATCATAAATAATTACACAGAAATGGCAAGCGACACATTTAAAGTGAAAATATTACATTAATTAAAACATACTCCAATAATCATCATTTGAAACGTAATTTTAGAGCATGTAACCACAACTTAAAATGGAAAAAACTGTGGAAAACAATCATGTGTTGTACTGTAAGTCTGTCCAAACTTTCGACCTGCATGTTGGAAGAAAAGAAATAGTTTGCTGGGTTTAAGGTTACAAAAAAAAAAAGCAAACATCAAGAATGGTTATGGAAAGGTGGGAATACTTTACTGTTTCTCTTCCCACAGCGAAAGCCATTCTTACCATCCCATTGTCTAAAGCCGTCCTCCCCGAGCTCTATTTGATCTTGGGGCTGCAATAACAGTGACCAATAAAACAAAAAGGTGTAGATCGCTCAGGCAGTGCTGGTCCCACCTGGACATGTGACGCCAAGCCCTCAGCCTAGTCTTCAAATATCAATTTGAAGTGTGTACTTGACTTAATTTGAGTTCAGTGCACTAAATGTGCATTCGTTGGATTGATTATCTTTACCAGCATGTTAAAAATGCAATTCTTCAAGAGGCTCCCGGTGTAAAAAAAGCCTCCGAAGACAGTTAGGAATGTGTGTGTGATGCACTTAAGAGGTGTTATTAAATATGCCGATATGAGAGCGCGATTGGAGTTTTGAAGGGTTGCCAGATCCTCTTGCATGCCATAGATTGACTATGGCATGAGCAAGAGAATCGTATTAGTGGAATTAGCATTTTTAATGCTTCAAATGAATGCCTGCTAGACTGTACATTATTTTAGGCATCCATCATTTGTGTATTTGTTTGAGGTTGGCTGTCCAGGAGAACACCAGCATAGGGTTCATGAACCACATGGGTCCATAAATACAACAAATGATTCAAGTCCTAAATGTCTTTACCTTTTCTGTCCCTCTAAAATGCTGTGGCGCTAATTATAATCTAGCATTGTCTGTATTCTAAATCTGAAGTATTCAGACACTCACGCCAGACTTAAAATGTATTAATAATAACACTAATACATTCTTAAGCAAGGCATAAATGTCCAAATACTTTTATGTGCCACAATACATATGAAGAAAGTATTAATAAAATACTGTGGGATATCTTCATACCTTGAAAAAATCATCTTGATGAACCACACAACAGTTTGGTAGGTTCTTTATGAGTCTTCCAGTCAAAGTTGTCTTTCCTCCATTGGTCACACTGTTAAAAACACATTATTAAACAATGAGAGTGTATAATACATGTTAATAATGGTGTTGTTGTGAGTACTCACCCCCCTATTCCAATAATAAACTTCATTCTGATCCTCTTTGTTTGTTCTTGGTCTTCGCGATAGGACACTAGCAAAGGAATCGCTTCCTTGGGAATGCTTTCAGTCTCTCTCTCCTTTCCTTTCTCCCAGAATCTCCCTCTTTTTACTATTTCATTGATGGACTAGGTTTCGCCTTCTTTATATAGGCTGCTCGGCCTTGCGTCAAAGAGACGTGGGTGTCTTGCCAGTGAGGCCGCTCTTAGTGAACCAATCAGAGCTTGAGTCGTCGTTTAAATTTGCATATTGGCGCCGTTCCAGCCTCGCACCTGTCGCTGTGCTTCTTTCAGCGGGTCGCGCGCGTGGAGAGGCACGTCGTCAAGCACGCGCTTTTCCTGAGGGGCAGTTAAAGAGTGGAAATATACCACCAAATCTTGCGAACTAGCACATATTTTCTGTTTAACACACATTAAGCGGAGATAAAGTAAACAATGACGTGGATAAAACCAGGTAAGAAAGTAAACATAACATTAAAACGATCTGTGTTATAGAGATGTCACAAGGTCATATTGAACACACGGTGTAAATTAAAGCCGATTAACAGTGTTTTTTTGTGATTGTGTGCTGTTCTTAGTTTACAAAGAGATTTAAACTCCGCCCTTGTGGTAAAAATGACCAATGGAGTAATAATACCACAATTACACTTAAAATATAAAGCCATGGGTTACACAAAGCAGTAAATTATCATTGGACTGCTAACAAATCTCATATATGTTGAACCTGACAATTGTTATTATCTTTTAACATATTATTATTATTAATGGCTATATATATATATATATATATATATATATATATATATATATATATATATATATATATATATATATATATATTGAAGTCAGAATTATTAGCCCCCCTTTGAATTATTATTATTTTTTTATATTTCCCAAATTTAGTTTACCAGGGCAAGGAAATTTTCACAGTATGTCTGATAATATTTTTTCTTCTAGAGAATGTCTTATTTGTAATTTCGGCTAGAATAAAAGTAGTTAAAAAATTTTTAAACACCCTTTTAAGGAAAATATTATTAGCCCCTTTATGATATATATTTTTTCTGATAGTCTACACAGAACAAACCATCATTATACAATAACTTGCCTAATTACCCTAACCTGCCTAGTTAACTTAATTAACCTAGTTAAGCCTTTAAATGTCACTTTAAGCTGTATAGAAGTGTCTTGATAAATATCTAGTCAAATATTATTTACTGTCATCATGGCAAAGATAAAATAAATCAGTTATTAGAGATGCTATTATGATTATAAATGTGTTGAATAAATCTGCTTGCCGTTAAACAGAAATTGGGGAAAAAATAAAGGGGGGCTTATAATTCAGGGGGCTAATACTTCTGACTTCAACTGTGTGTGTTTATATATATATATATATATATATATATATATATATATATATATATATATATATATATATATATATATATATAAATAAAAAAAACTATATATATATATATATATATATATATATATATATATATATATATATATATACTGTATGTGTGTGCGTCTGTTAGGGTTGCTCCAAAATACTGCCGGTACCACTGTTGTTTGTAAACGGTAGTATCGTCATTAACAGTCTATCTATAAAACATAATGTTGCATGTGAAAAAAAGTCATTAAATGCTCACACGTTCGTGGAACAATAGACCATTTTATTTTAATAG
>NC_141022.1:59322500-59347500 GCF_052040795.2 Danio rerio | reverse complement strand
TTTGGATAGCCTACAATGTGCTACCACTTCTTAAGTATAATGTCACATTTAAATACATAAAAACATCAAAAAGACATCTTTAAATGTTTGCAAATGTTTCAATTGGTTTAACTATGTTCATTTGTAGTTACCGATAATAGACAAGATGATTAGACATTAAAAAAAAAAAAAGCGAGCGATTGCTCCATATTTTAAATTTCTGTACAGAGAGGTCATGTTTTGATCTTCGATTGGTCTCACGTAATCACGTGACGCGATTTCGCAGGGCAGAGTTCACCAAGCTTGAACTTTGCAATGCAGCGAACTACAAAACTTGTCGCACAAGCTGGTGTTTCCGGTCTGTCGCATTCGCATGCGTATGAATGGAAGTCCATGGGGAGAAGTGCAGGGTGACCGCAGCTTAAGCCGAAGGATAATAAATGAATGACCACAAGAAATATCAGTCAATTGGAGAATTTTTTTCTTTAAAATACAAAGATTAATCAAACAATATATTTCCAAATTAGGTGAGCTTGTGCTCAAAACAAGTAGAAGATATTACTTTTCCCAACCACTTTTAACTGGAAAAATAAGTTAATGGCATAAAGAAATGACTGTATTGACAGATTAATACTTTTTTTGTCCATTATATCTAAATGTCTTTTAAATATAGCTGAGTTTGTGCTCAAAACAAGAAAAAACACCTGCTTAAAAATGAGTTTAACACATTTATATTTACACTTGTGTTAACGGATTAAAAAAAAACAATATCTCAATTTGCAAACTCCATTTGCATACATTTGTTTCCGAAAAAGAAAACTTAAAATCAGTTACTATTGAAAATCATTATATCTCCTGCAAAGCTGTTGATTTACTGATGTAAAGTATGATGTTTATATAGGGAAAAACAAGAAAATACAGACAATTAAAAAACTGACTATTAATAAAACAACAGTCAACCTGCAGATAACTCTAAAAAAAAAAGCTGATTGTGCGATTGTCCGCTGTATATTTTCCTGGGGTCTGATAATAATGAAATGATTGTGTGTGTGTTTTTTTCTGTCCTCACGCTGTGCAGGGATCTGGAACTCGGGATGTAGTTAACTCTCTGATTAGACGAACATGTTCTATGGTGCAAATAATAAGGGAAGCAAGCGGAATTAATAGGGTTTGATTTCTACAGCTTTTCTGTGTCCTCTTCGCATGCTATAATGAGACGCTTTGGCCTGGCGACAGGAGGGGGAGCGAGGAGAACGTGCTTGACCGTTGATTTCCCTTTTTTATGTGGATTTTAGGGACATGTGGCGTGTTGGGAATCACACGTTAACATGCATTATTTTTGTAGCTTGCAGTACACTGTAAAACCCAACAGTCAACTTTATCAAATGAAATGAGTGAAGTTAACTCAAAACTGACTGAAAGTTAATTCTACTCATTTGAAAAGAGTTTGGAACTCAGTGTTGAAGGCAATGAAATAACTCATTACTTCAACCTAAATGGAGTAACTTCACAGTCCTCAAGGATTAGTTTTTGAACTCAAATGGTTTGTAGCAATTGGTTTCCTCAAACGGTTTGAGTTGCCTTGACTTATTAAGTCTTACAGTACTCAATTGGTTTGAGCAGGGCTGGCCCGTGGCATAGGCAGTATAGGCAAATGCTAAGGGTGCTGTACATCCAGGGGGCGCCAGAAATGAGCGCGGTTAAGTTGGTTTTGTTTTCAATATTCCTGACACACATTCAGTGATAGATGGCAATAACTCAAAAACCTCTTACCCTAAAAAGATCTAAAGTGTGTTTCCTACAAAAAGACAAAGCTGGTTATGTTTCACAGCTGTCTTTTTCTTTTTTTTCCGCTCGATATTACGAGCACTGCTCCGTTTAGCCTGGGATATGCATTTAGCCGGGAGAGCTGAGCTCGCGCGGAGTGGAGCTCTCCTTAAGGGACCGTCAGAAAAGTGCTTTTTTTTCGTTTTTTTTTTTTTTTTTTGCTCTATCCTGCATGTTTTATGTTAAACACAACTAATTTTCTCTTAAATGAGCACAACAGTTACTAAAGTAGTCGAATGCTTCATTCATTCATTCATTATAGATCTGTGCATTCTTACATGAACACCTCTGTTATCAAACAAAACACAATGAGAGATTCATTTGCTGCTCTTCACTAAATAACTATAGTAACTTTAATCAATATGCAAATACAATTAAAAGCTAAATAGATTTTATAGCTTTATTTAATTTCTGTATAGGCCATTGATTTTAATAGGTTAAACCTTTTATTTTATTGTCAATATTTTCTATTGTTTGCTATGTATTCTATCATTTGAAGCTATTTGTTGTCCCATATTTTAACATCCCAACGTTGATAGATATGACATAACATTGGTAATCATTACATAGCTATAGTGCTATCAGTTAGTTTTAACATCAGCTAATGTTATGGAAGGGCATAGATGTTTTGGAAAATAGTAATATTAATGTAACTACCCCATCATTCCTTCCTCAAGCAAATGTGTAAATGTTAGATCTATTCAGCAATAATGTTAATTGCATTGGCATATTTATCTGACATTTTCCCAGCTTGTAGTAGTCGATCAAAAAGCTGGTTAGTTTCTCATGACTATACACTAGCAGTGGAATTTACTGCGATGTGACGGGGCGCCACCTGAAATCTTGCCTAGGGCGCCAAATTGGTTAGGGCCAGGCCTGGGTTTGAGTTCTCTTCATTTAACAGGTTTTACTGTGCTCAAATTGCTTCGTTTACTCAAATGGATTAAATTCACGGTACTCATTAGGATTAGTTTTTGAACTTAAATGGTTTCTTGCAATCGCTTTCCTCAAATAGTTTGAGTTACCTTTACTTTTTGGGTTTTACAGTATGAGCGTGCGCAACATGACATGCATTATTCTGATTTCCGTATGCGTTGAAAAAGTGGGGGTGCAGGAAGCAAAAACTCAACTCACTTTATACATGGAGAACAGATTTTCAATGATAACTACACTGTAAATATATGCAGGGTTGTGTTAATTCAAGTTGATTGAACATAAAATAATTAAGTTGCAACTAGGGTTAGGGCTGCACGATTCTGGCAAAAAATGTGAATCAGGATTTTTTTGCTTGAAATCAAGATAAAGATTTTCTCACAAATCTGTAGATGTAAAGGGTAATAAGATTAGCCTATTATTATTGTTAATTATCAAACATATGGTAAAACAACACTAATAATATTAGGCATATGTGTAGCTCTACTGTTGCCTACAATGCTACATTTTGTATAGTCATTATGGTGGACTTGAACAGAATTTCAATATGTCCTGTTTGTTAATTCACAGTAAAATGATGACATCAGAACACAACTGTTCATAATTATAAAGTTGATTTATTATGTTTAAGACATGTGCTTGTCATCTGTCATTAACAGCATTATTAGACTATCTGTTTTCACTGGTAAAATTTGAATTTTGTCATTATCAGTTTCCTTCTTGCATTATATTCAACATTATACAATTATACTGACACAGTAAACATTTATTTTCATGCACAACGCTGTGTGTTAGCTATAAAAGAAAAAAAAAACATATCAACAGCTTGTCGTAATTATAACTGTAAAATGTGTTATGATTATTTTAATGATGCGCGCAGAGGTTTCCCTTGCCCTCAAATGATCGCTCTGTGCAACAAACTGAATGTTATTTATAACTTCATTACCTGTTATTCACAGCCTATGCAGGTTCTGTTCACTAAAGTAGGCATCATTAGCGTGCATGCACGCGTTCTCAATAGTAAACAAACAGCTGGCGGTCAGCTCACGATTGATTTCGCGACCGCGAATACACCATTACATGAAGACAGAAATGAAATTTCTGGGTGAAATATACCTTATAAATACAGTATGTGACACTTTTAACGCCATTTGAAGGTGTCAATGTTGCTGTGAAGACTTGTGAGTCCGCCTTTAACCTTCTCTCCTGACCTTGAAAATATAATTGGCTGAATCGTAGAAAAGCTGAATTAAGATCATGTGTAAGGTTGAATCGAGATCGTGATTATTTTTTTTTTGATTAATCATACAGCCCTAACTAGGGTTGTCACGATTCTGGAATTCAGTACCAATAGATCCTGAAATTTTGAAAACCTCAATTTCAATTTAGATGTGTAGTGAATTTGCAGTAATCTCTCAGACGTGATAAACTCAGATAAGTTCTTGTCTCTACAATATCTGTGATTGTGAACAAGAAAATAATAAACGGTCAAATTTAATTGTTAAAATAAAGGAGAAGCAGATCGGTTTGACTGTACAAGGGGAATACCTTCACACTGCCAGTGCTAAATCATTTGCCGTCGGTACGCAGAGAGGTGATCTACTGTCAGGCTGCAGGTGGCAGAGGCTGCTGTACGAGGAGGACTGGGCCACCTGTCAGTGCTCTGAGACGGGGGAGGGGCCGACGGCATCACCCGCAGCTCATTGAGAAGAGTAGGGACGGTACAGTATGGACAAATGACAGTCTGTAAAAATCTCCAGTAACACACAAAAAAGTCGCTAGATTTGTCGCTAGTTGCTTTTCTGAAAATTTGTCACTAGGGGGGTCTGAAAAGTCGCTAAATCTTGGTAACACTGGCAACACTGTTGGCCATTGTGTTCATGTGCTCAACAGAAATGACTGTAATTGGCCGTGAAGGTCATCATTCCACCAAAATCACCGCTGTTTATGGAGTGTAACCACAGATACAGGGACACTGGATCGTTTTAAAGCCTCACTTTATCAGTAAATCGATTATACTATTTGTCAGCCTATAGACAAATGTAGATTGACGTGACTTTGAAACGCTCCACCGTCACTGTCTCTGTGGTTACATTGAGTAAACAGCGGTGAGTTTGGTAAACTGATGACCTTGACGGCCAATCACAGTCATTTCTGTTGAGCATGGGAACACAATGGCAAAAGGTGCTTTCACACCTCCCTAATTTAGCTATGTTGAATGGCACTAAAGTTCGTTTTCCCTCTGCGGTTCGTTTGGGCAGGTGTAAATGCAGCAATCATACTATTGTAAATTGGATCTCGTTGCAATAAAGGAACTTAAATATTATATGGAGATGGATTGTGGATGTCGGCCCAAGCTTTACATGGACTGAAAAAAATTGAAGACCTATTTAAAATTATTTGAGATCTACAAGACAATATTTCAGTGAATTTAAGACTTTTTAAGGCCTAAAAATTTGTTTATGAAATTAAAGACATTTTAAGACCACGCTGGGACCCTGTGAACAGCACAGAGCACCTTGTATAATACATACAGTCAACTAAAATATGCAATTTTTCAATGGGTGGGGGCATGTTGTGAGTGGCCAAGTTTTAAATTGAGCTATCAAATCATTGGGATAGATTTGTTGCAATAAATAGAAACCCCGATTTGACCATCAATTTAATAAATACTTAAATTTTTATCTCTCTATCTAATTTTGGGATTGATATTGAGGGCCCTTCCACTTTCAAAGCTCACAAGCATCTTCTCTGCACAATAAATACATAAGCAGACTGATCATTACAATGAACAGGTGAATTTAATTATTAATTAGGCTTAATATCTGGATTTAATGAATAAAACATACTGTATCTTGGATAAATAGGCTACTGCTTATAACACTAGCCTATACGGTCTCATTTTTTAACATTAATAACAACTAAAACAATATATTTTACAAGAATGAAATACTTTTGCTGATGTTGGTTACTAGAATATTTTAGGGAGGTCTTTCAGACAATATTTTTTGGAGGCATTTTAAATAACAACGTTGATAATTCGACGATTATTTGAGACGAATTACATTACAGAAAGTAGTACTTTTTCTTTCAACATACCTTCTAATGTTCATGTTTTTATCTGGCTATCTTATCTATCGCCTTCGAGTCCCTCGTTGTCATCAATAAACTTTGTTGTCACTGAGGCCACGAAAGCGCAGGTCCCGCCTTCAATATCTGCAACTTGAAATGCCATTGGATAGTAGAGTTGTTCGTCAAAATATTCTAAAACATGATTGGCTACCACTAATTGGCGCTCAGCTGCGATTGTGTCTTTTTTTAAAGATACATAAAGGGGCCAAGACCTTTATATCGTTACATTAAAAGGATCAAGATATAATAACAAAGCGACATCAACTAAAAATTATTTTAAACCCTTAAACATTTTGAATGAATTGTCATGTCGTATTACTTTTCTGTTTTATGTTATTCAATTCAATTCAATAATTGCTTTATTGGCATGACAAATGTTACAAATGTAATGCCAAATTTTACATAAAAACATGCATATAAAATAAAAGATAAATTTAAAAATATATATATTATTTAATATATCATATTATTATTCAGGCGACGCAGTTGCGCAGTGGGTAGTGCTGTTGCCTCACAGTAAGAAGGTCGCTGGTTTGAGCCTCGGCTGGGTTGGCGTTTTTGTGTGGAGTTTGCATGTTCTCCCTGCGTTCGCGTGGGGTTGCTCCGGTTTCCCCCACAGTCCAAAGACATGGTGTACAGGTGAATTGGGTAGGCTAAATTGTCCATAGTGTATGAGTGTGTGTGTGTGGATGTTTCCCAGAGATGGGTTGCAGCTGGAAGGGCATCCGCTGAGTAAAAACATGCTGGATAAGTTGGCGGTTCATTCCACTGTGGCGACCCCGGATAATAAAGGGACTAAGCCGAAAAGAAAATGAATAGATAGATGAGAAAAAAAATGGCAAATTTTGCTTTTTGTACAGTTACCCGAATATATGAGGCGTTAGTGTAATATATTGTCAAGCCTGATTGTTCCTGTCATATTAGCAAAGAAATCTAATCAGTTTGTAACAAAATAAGATATGTATTATTTATGTGTATTTATTAGTATTTTCTTTTCAGCTTAGTCCCTTTATTAATCTGGGGTCGCCACAGCGGAATGAACTGCCAACTTATCCAGCATATGTTTTGCTTCTTGCTGAGCCACCGTGACATCCATGTAAATTTACTATATTAGGTAAATTCAGTCTATTATTAAATAATTTTCCAATCCAAAAGGACATTTTCAAAAACCTTTTAAACTTTATTTTGAGCCTATAGTTTTTTGTTTTTTTTTTAAGCCAAATGTCTCTTATTATTTCATATTTGTGTGTAAAACACAAACTATGGTGAAAAAAATAATTCTGTAAAAAAAGAAAAAGAAACTACTGATTGCTGAATTTTATATTTTTATTTTTGAAAATTAATTTTGAAAATAGTTTTCATTCGCATCTTAGATCAGCAAGTTAAGTAGTACAGGGTAATAGCGCCATCTAGTGTCAAAATCCACACACTCCCAGTGAATCCCCATAATATAGCTATAACATCCCCACAAATCACATATTTAAATTAAATTAGATTTATTTAATAATAATAATAATAATATTAATAATAATAATAATAATAATAGGAGCAGCATGGTGGTACAATGCCTCACAGCAAGAAGGTCGCTGGTTCGAGCCTTGATGTTGAGTAAGGATAATTTTGTACATTTACATACAAAGTGTTTTATTAATTGAATTGATCAGTTCTGTTTGTTGATAAATATTAATTTATTGCAAATTGTGAAAAATATGTCTGATCATCTGGGGCTTACCAAAATAAATTGCCTTTTTTCAGGAAGCTTGTCTACAGTAATGTTCCTCCATTCATCCTGAACATTACAATTTGCAGAATTTGTAAGTATATTAGTATATAATGACGTTGTTCCTTTATTTAATTTTTCATCAGCTTTGTCCCTTATTCATCAGGGGTCTCCACAGCAGAATGAATCACCAACTATTCCAGCATATGTTTTATGCAGCGGATGCCCTTCCAGGCGCATCCCAGTACTGGGAAACACCCATACACACTCACATTCCCACACACACTCATACACTAAGACCAATTTAGTTCAATTCACCTATATTGCATGTGTTTGGACTGTGGGGGAAACCGGAGCATACAAACTCCACACAATAATGCCAACTGATGCAGTCAGGACTCAAACCAGCGATCTTCTTGCTGTGAGGCAACAGTGCTAACCACTGAGCCACCATGCTGCCTACTGCCGTTGTATGTAAGTAATTTTATGACAATCATTTTCAGAGGAATGTAAAACTGAAGCTCAAACTAGTATGATGGTAAAATGCTAATCATTTAGTGATGTGTTTTCTTTTTTTTCATGGAACACAAAATTAGCCGTTTAACTGAATATGAACTGCATGTAAAGCTCGTATAAACTCACCGGCCACTTTATTAGGTACACCGTACTGGTACCAGATTAGACCGCCCTTTTAGCCATCAGAACTGCCTTAATCCTTTGTGGCATCTTCTATTGTCCAGTTTTGGTGAGCCTGTGTGAATTGTAGCCTCAGTTTCCTGTTCTTAGCTGACAGGAGCGGCACCCGGTGTGGTCTTCTGCTGCTGTAGCTCATCTGCCTCAAGGTTGGACGTGTTGTGTGTTCAGAGATGCTCTTCTGCAGATCTCGGTTGTAACGAGTGCTTATTTGAGTTACTGTTGCCTTTCTATCAGCTGGAATTGTCGTGGTTATCGGCTTTTCTCTTAATAAATCAAACTCAGTCTGGAGGTTATGAATATCAGAAGAATATACTTTATTGGAATATTTTCCAAAAAAGCAGAGATGTCCGTAAGCAGACCCATGTCTCTCCCTAGGACAAATCCAATGTTCCATCCAAATCCCTCAAGTTTGCTATACTATTATCTTTACTTCCTCTCACCTTCTACTTTACGACCCCGATTTAAATCCCCCTTCTCTTGTTGGCTTTTATAAATGTACAGATCTAATGTAGTCATAACTGTTTTTACACATGCAGCTCACATTTGGTAATCATGATTAGTATGTTTTTCAAACATCTAAACTGGACTCTTCTCTCCACATACAGTATGTGTCTTTTCAAACATACATGACAGTTTTGAACATACATATGTTTTTATACGTTTCATGCTTTTCTGACACAGATGGTTCTCATTGCATCCCCAAGTCCTCTCTCCTGCTCTTATATGACCCCTTTGCCTTAACCCATCACCTGTTTTCAATTTAACGGCAGATTCAAACGGCCCTCCATTCACCCAATTAAATGTGTCTTTACAAAGGTTTTATGTAAATAAAAATCTACTTCAGAACCAGTCTGGCCTCTGGCATCAACAGGAGAAAATGCTGTATGTTTATTTCCTAGATTGGTCCTAGTGTATGAGTGTGTGTGTGTTAATGTGAGTGTGTATGGGTGTTTCCCAGTACTAGGTTGTGCCTGGAAGGGCATCCGCTGCATAGAACATATGCTGGAATAGTTGGTGGTTCATTCCGCTGTGGAGACCCCTGATAAATAAGGGATAAGCTAATGAAAAATTAAATAAAGGAACAAATTTTGCAAATTGTAATGCTTAAGATGGATGGAGGAACTTTACTGTAGACAAGCTTCCTGATGAAGGCAATTTATTTTGGTAAGCCCCAGATGATCAGACACAATTTTTACAATTTGCAAAAAATACATGGCTAAACGTAAAAATGGCCCACAGAACTGCCGCTCACTGGATATTTCCTCTTTTTCAGACCATTCTCTGTAAACCCTAGAGATGGTTGTGCATGAAAATCCCAGTAGATCAGCAGTTTCTGAAATACTCAGACCAGCCTGTCTGGCACCAACAACCAATGCCACGTTCAAATCCCCTTTCTTCCCCATTCTGATGCTCGGTTTGAACTGCAGCAGATCGTCTTGACCATGTCTACATGCCTAAATGTATTGAGTTGCTGCCATGTGACTGGCTGATTAGAAATTGGCTTTGATAAGCAGTTGTACAGGTGTACCTAATAAAGTGGCCGGTGAGTGTATATGGCGTTGCATACATTCAAATATTGCAATATCTCATATAATCATTTCACATCATCTGCATGTTTGTAAATTAAATTAATTGTATATAACGCATATTTCTTTTCAGGTTTCTCTAAAAGAGTGCACTCATTTAAAGTTTACTTCCTAGATGTTCGGCTCTGAAAATACATTTATGACAGATAATGCATAAACTAATTATCATTTATTCATTCATTTTCTTTTCAGCTTAGTCCCTTTATTAATCTGGGGTCGCCACAGCGGAATGAACCGCCTACTTATCCAGCAAGTTTTTACGCAGTGGATGCCCTTCCAGTCGCAACCCATCTCTGGGAATCATCCACACACACACTCATACACTACCAACAATTTAGCCTTCCCAATTCACCTGTACCGCATGTCTTTGGACTGTGAGGGAAACCGGAGAACCCGGAGAAAACCCACGCAAACGCAGGGAGAACATGCAAACTCCATACAGAAACGCCAACTGACCCAGCCGAGGCTCGAACCAGTGACCTTCTTGCTGTGAGGCGACAGCACTACCTACTGCATCGCCCTGCATTAACTAATTAATCACCCAATAATGTAGAAATGACAGAAAATCCTACTGTCAATACTTCCTTCCAGACTTGGTTTAAATGATCTTTCAGACAGCAAACTCATCTGCCAGAAAGCCTTTAAACTATTACAAGCTATGACAAAAATATGGATGAAATAACCCTGAAATAGGCGACACGGTGGCTCAGTGGTATGCACTGTCACCTCACAGCAAGACAGAAGCTGGTTCGAGTCTCTGCTGGGTCAGCTGGCATTTCTGTGTGGAGTTTGCATGCTCTCCCAGTATTGGTGTGGGTTTTCTCAGGGTGCTCCGGTTTCCCCCACAGTCCAAACACATGTGGTATAGGGGAACTGATGAACTAAACTGGCTGTAGTGTATGAATATGTGTGTGAATGAGAGTGTATGGATGTTTCCCAGTACTGGCTTGCAGCTGGAAGGACATCCGCTGTGTAAAACATATGCTAGATAGGTTGCCGGTTCATTTTGCGGACTGTTAAAGGGACCACTATAAAGGGACTAAACTGAAGGATTGTGAATGACTGAACAACACTGAAAAACAAACTTCATCCTCACAAAGTATAGCCTATTTTAAAGGCGTGAAAACAAACATCACACTAGTAAACGCCTGTTTTTTCCCCCGCATATGCTAATATTTGAAGGCACTAAAACAAATACGCCCTCTTTAATCTCTTAATAGTGCTGGGGAAGCCTACTTATCCACAACCCAGCTCTGGGAAACATCCACACACACACACATTCACACACTATGGACAATTTAGCCTACCCAATTCACCTGTACCACATGTGTTTGGACTGTGGGGGAAACCGGAGCCCCCGGAGGAAACCCATGTGAACGCAGGGAGAACATGCAAACTCCACACAGACACGACAACTGACTCAGCCGAGGCTTGAACCAGCGACCTTCTTGCTGTGAGGCGACAGCACTACCTACTGTGCCACTGCATCTTGCAAGATGTACAATAAGTCTCTAGAGTTCTTTCAGGAATTAAAAATAAATAAAAATTTTGAGTTTGACAATGAACACCGCATGAGCCCCATGCTTCTACAGCAGGGTTCAACACAATATGGACAAATACACTAAAATTCACATTCAGAAAAACAAAATAACATTGCTAACATCACAGAATAGTATACTTTCAAGAGCAGCAGGTCACATTTTAATGCAATTAATGTAACTAGAGATTTGATTTAACAGCAAAACCTGAGATGAAAAATGTACTTCCATCAGAAAATTATACACACACAAATTAGAGATATATAAACAGTTAAAGTCAGAATTATTTGTCCCCCTTTGAATTTCCTTTTCTTTTTAAATATTTCCTAAATTATGTTTAACAGAGCAAGGAAATTTTCACAGTATGTCTGATAATATTTTTTCTTCTGGAGAAAGTCTTATTTGTTTTATTTCGGCTAGAATAAAAGCAGTTTTTTATTTTTTTAAACCATAATGCGTTAACTCATTGTTAACATTTGTTCATGTAATTAACGCATTAACTAATGTTAACTAATGTATTCATTAACACATTGATGTGTTTAGTTTACATAACAGATTAAGTACAGATCATTTTGAGGGATGTAAACAAAAACAATGGTCCCAACATATTTCCTGTTGTACATTTTTATTTTCTATAAGGTCAGAGAATACAAAAAAATCCACATATGGATAAATAATGTTATGACAGCTGTTCTGGCATTAAGTTATGATTGAATTGCCTCTTGTTACAGTTTTGAAATCGTTTGACAACTAGCAGGAAATATTCATTAGCCAATGACTGACCACTTTGAAATGGTCTATTGCTAAATAAATGTGTTGTTCATTGTTTGGTCATGTTATCTATTCTAGGAACAAATGCATTAGCTGATGTAAACATGAACTAATTAAGCAGTTAATGTAAAAGAGATGCATTTGAATAGGAGTAACATTATAAAAGATTAAATAATAGCCGTTGTTCTCTGTTAGTTACCGTAATTAAGAAATTAATATATGTTGTTGACATTAACTAAGCTTATGTATAGTTTGTAAGGCCATCTCCTCTGAAAACTGTATGCTTTTTAGAAATAATAATAATAGTTCATTGATTTCTGCTTGTTCCCTTAGTCCTGATTCTACTGTTGTTGGTTCTATTTGTTTTTCCACTAAAAAATCCAATCATAAAATCAGATCTTTATTTTTAGACCGTATCATCTTAAATCCTTCTTGTATTTCTTATTGGAACAACCACTTTGATGATATTAAATGGTCGTATGTCTAGTCGCTCCCCCAGAATTTTTTTTTTAACTAATAAAATTAAAGAAATATCTTTTAAAATTATTCACAGGTTTTATCCCGTTAAACAATTTTTACAAAAATTCAAAAATGACATTGACATCTCTTGCACTTTCTGTGAAACCTCTTCTGAATCTGTTGCTCACTTGTTTTGGGAGTGTCCCACTGTTAAATCTTTTTGGTCTGATGTAAACTCTCTAATTGTCCAAAAGGTTTGTGGTGATTTTTCTTTAAGCTATCGTCATGTTATTTTGGGGCTATATATTAAAGGAAAAGAATTCCTTAATGCAACTTTTTGCATAAACCTCATTTTATTTATTGGAAAGTTTTTTATACACAAATGCAAATATACTCATGGTAAGCCTAATTTTTTATTTTTTAAACGAGAACTAGCTCTTTATTTAAAAAACATCACAGACTCTCACAATAAGAAAGCTATTAAAACTTCTAAAATATGTGCTTTATTTAATATTCTGCAATAATTTATTTTATCTTTATGTGCCCTTAATTATTTATTTTTCTTCTTCTTTTCTCTCTCTTGTTCCCTTTAATTTGTTTTACATACATTATATTTGTTCTAAATTTGTTACAATCCACTTTTTTCAAAAAGTAATATTTCTATTGATTGTACTATACTTCTTTCAGTTTTGTATCTGTATTTGTTGTAATGTATTGTTATTATTGCAATAAAAAAAATTAACTAAGCTTATGTAAAGCTCAACAGATGGTTGGCTGTTAATGCATGTTAACTAAAGCCTTACCTAATACATCTTTATTATAAACTTACCTTTTCCATAAGTGAAATTGAGTCTGTCATTGTAAATGCATCAAACTTTTCTTTTCATAATATAAAGTGTAGTATGTTCAACACTTTGACAGTATCAGAGTTTAGTTTACATATTAAGCAGTCTATATTTACAAGAGAACAAACATCACAGTTATAAACCCCCGCTTTTTCCGCATACACGTCTCGTTTGTGAGGTAAAAAATCCCACTTAACCGGGCTTCCCGCCCCTGTTGTTCTACAAACTGATCCTGAGTCAGTTCTGTTCTGTCATATGCCTATGTGTAGTGTGTATAACCATTGTGGACTATAACCACTGATCTGAGAACAGAACAAGAAGCGGATAGAATATCCGGTGTGGAGGCGAGCCATGCACTTCGTGGTCTCTTGTCATTGGTCGAGAGGGTGAGCTGGGGACCAATCAGCGGTAGACATCTGTGCAGCCACGCGCTTTTCCCGAGCAACTGAGGAACCGAGGGCAGCAGAGCGCGAGAGCGAGCGTGCGGGAGTCATTTCTTTAAAAAAAATTAATTAACGAAGATGCAAATTTCATTATTACAGTTAATTTCGGCTGCATTATTGGCACTGGCAGCCAATGCAGAAGTGTACTTAAACGAGCAGTTTCTGGACGGAGGTGAGTGAATGCTTAACTTGCACGTCATGGTTGATTTGTAGGTCACAACATTTGTGAGTAACATTAAAATTAGTTTTTGAATAAACAATAAATATAATATTGTGCTTAATTTGTTACGTTTGGAAAGTGAATCGAATAACATATTGGCAGTATAGGTTTACATTAGTTTCCCAGAGCAGAATCGAAACTATTTTTCTTTCTGCACATTATATATTCAGGGTATCTACAGGGTCTTTAAGACGTAAAAAACAAATTTTACGCCTTTAAAACGTCTTAAATCCACTGAATTATTGTGTTGTAGGTTTGAAATCATTTTAAACGGGTGTTCAATTTCCTATATCCATGTTAAGCTACACCCATCCAATCATTAACAATATATTTCAATAGAAGTTAAGAAAATTTTATTAAATTTTTTTAACTTATGAATATGGTTTAACTATTTTCCTTACAATGTCATTTGTTTTTATAGTTTTTTTTAGGGTTTTTAACTTGGCCAAAAAAAAAAGTCTTTAGCGTTTAGCCTTGTGTAAGTTTAAAGTTTTATTCAATATGGTCTTAAAATGGTCTTAAAAAGTCTTAAATTTGACTATGAAACCTGTAGAAATCCTGTATATTATTTAAGTAGTGCATAATGTTACATATTTGTTGACATTTATTTACTTGCTTATCTGGTAGTTTTGTTAGCTATGAGCTTGACTGTATGCTGCTAGCACGCTAAAAGTTGATAAATTATTAGTTTAACATAAATACATGATACATTTCTGTTCCAACACAACAGATTAAAAGGTTTGGATGACTCATCCTGTACTTAGGGGTGTGGCCAAATGTCTGTCCAATTAAAAAACTCTAATGAATGCTTAATTCCCTGCCCACTGAGGCTCTCTATAGCTGGGTCGTTACTACATCAGATACGAAAATATAAATTTGTCTAATATAAATATTATATTATATAATATAATGAGAGAATTTTTCATATATTATTCATTAAATTTCCCATTTATTGTATTTTATTAACGTCTACCCCAACCCTAAACCCAACCGTCACAATAATGTAAAAACGGTAAATGTACCAAGTATTATTAAATTACCCAATAAATTGTATTTTATTAACGCCTACCCTAAACCCAACCATTACAGTACTGTAAAAATATAAATTATTGTTATACCGTGCTACAATAAAGATTCTATATTGATGTGTGATCTGCCGCTGTATCCTGTCTAGACTTTACATTGTAGCCGGATAGCAATAGCCGTAAATCACAACTTGATCATTTCTGTCATGTAAACTAAATCCTGCCGACTATTTATATAGGTTAATGGCATATCCCATGTAAGGGACAGTGCTTAGATTTCATGCATCGTCACATTTTATAGGTCATTATTGAATACCTTTTCTTATTGATTTACTTATTGGACAAGAAATGATTGTATTTAAGACTTTATAGTCAAGTAAATCTTCCATTTGCACATGGATTTGCAAGAACAGGAAGTTTCTGGCCAGCCTTAAGTTGCTCCACAAACTTCCTTGAATATCACAGTCATGAATGTGTGATGTAAAACTCATAAATTCCATTCATTTCCTCTACAAGTTCATAGATAAAGTGCTAGACAGAACTTAACAATGAGATTTTTTTTTTAAGTCATTGTGTTTTTTGTGCTGCTAACTTTTATTATCTGACTTTGTAGATGCCTGGAGGAGTCGATGGGTTAATTCGGAGCACAAATCTGACTACGGGCAGTTTAAACTGACCGCTGGAAACTTCTACGGAGACGCTGAGAAAGATAAGGGTAAGCATTTGCATGCGTTTTACTCATCTGGTCATTCAGCAAATTTCTAGATGATGAAATATGTGACCATGGACCACAAAACCAATCTTATGTTGCATGGATATGTGTAGGGAGTCAAAAATATAGATTTGTTTTAAAGGGTCACGAAACACCAAAACACATGTTTTGAGCTGTTGACAGTCGTATATGTGTCCCACGCTGCTAAAAACACTATTAGGACACCTATATTTCACTAAAAAGTGTAAATTGGTTGTTTTTGCGTTATTTCAAGCAAAATCGTACTTCTGGTTTGAAAAGAATTTTTGAAGCTGCGTCACGGTCATGACATAATAGTGTTGTATTCCAGTGTGCAGACTGGACGACTGTGCCAGAGTGTGTCTTATTACGTCTTACAGTGTGATGCATTAATGCATGAGTAAAGCTTGGTTCAAACCAATCAGCGCGCTCTATTGTGCAACTTCATTAATATTCATTACTATCACCGTGTTTTCAGGACAGAGACGCCACGTTGTGTTGGCAAAACAAGCGTGAAGTGTTGCTTTTATAGTTTGCTGCAGTTAAGTTTTGTTTTCATTTTCTCTCTGTGAGAGCTCAGACTCACGTGTGGATTAACAGTGTACGCGACGCGCGACAACAATAACTTGCGTGTCTAAGGAGGATTATTGTTTACCTGAGAGCTGTTCTCATCTGCAAACGCTGAGATCCGGATTCGCTTGTAGTCTCCTCTTAATAAAAACGCGGCTCCAGTTGCTGGTGATTGTCCTGTCTCTACAGATTTGGTAAGTGAGCGACCAGTGCTCTTTGTTTATTCAGTTTGTTCGTATCTAACAAACTATTGCACCGTGTAAACATGTTAGCACTACAACCAAACTTTAACCTCGTGTAGGATTTTTACCCCATTTAGTGACCGGAATAACACGCGCGGCTTTCTGACACTACCTGTCGTGTGCATCTAAGTTTCTGGGAAATGCGGAGGTTTTTTTCTCTTATTCGCCGTGCGGTATAAAACATTGCATGAAAAATACACACCTAGAGCAGTTCCTCGAATCAAATATCTCGTGTGTCGTGAGGGACATGAATGAATTCCATGAATGAAAGAGCCAAACTGCAGTTAAAGTCCAACATTTAATAATTTGGCAAATAATTCGACTACAGATGTCCATGTAGGCTAAACACCATCACTTTCTCGTGTGTTTGTGTGTGTGTGTGTGTGTGTGTGTGCGTGTGTGTGCGTGTGTGTGCGTGTGTGTGCGTGTGTGTGTGTGCGTGTGTGTGTGCGTGTGTGTGTGCGTGTGTGCGTGCGTGTGTGCGTGCGTGTGTGCGTGCGTGTGTGCGTGCGTGTGTGCGTGCGTGTGTACGTGCGTGTGTGCGTGCGTGCGTGCGTGCGTGCGTGCGTGCGTGCGTGCGTGCGTGCGTGCGTGCGTGCGTGCGTGCGTGCGTGCGTGCGTGCTGACTCTGAAACTCGCGCGTGCCCAAATAGACACTCCCACACCATCCCACTTTTCTTCCCTTCGACACTCCCCCCTAAACAGAGCTGGACACGCCCACTTTTCTGACTTTTTCCAAAGTAGAGGTGTGAAAACACCCTGCTGAAACGAGGGGGTTTCATGGCCCTTTAATGCCAACAAAATCATGTCAAACAGGGCTGCACAATACTGGGAAAATATACGACATACAATAATCGGTGCTATTATTGTTTGCAATATAACATTTCCCAACAGCTACTTTATTTATGTAATAATACTAAAATTAATGGGTAATAGATATTTATCTGATCTAATTTCATTTAATTAAGCCTGTCACGATGTCTCCTATTGTTGTGCGATATAGTGCACCAAAATATATTGCTATATACGATATTATTTCCATTTTAAGACCATTTTATGCATTCATTATATAACGCCAGAATGACAATATAATATCATCACAATGCAGGTACGCTCTTTCAAAGATCACATCATATTTTATGTAATTTCATTTAATTTCTTTGGATCTTTCAGTATAGTTTAGGAGATTTGAAAAAGGAGTGTGAATAATTTTGACGTATACTGTATTTGAGTTTTGCATCACTTTTATTATTACTTTGTCTATCAACAGGCCTGCAGACCAGTCAAGATGCTCGTTTCTACGCCACCTCTGTCCGCTTCGAGCCCTTTAGCAATGAGGGCAAAACACTGGTGATCCAGTTTACGGTTAAACACGAGCAGAAGATCGACTGCGGAGGCGGATACGTTAAAGTCTTCCCAGCTGATCTCAACCAGGCGGACATGCACGGCGACTCCCAGTATTACATCATGTTTGGTACATTGAGCAAAAATTTCTGGTTACCACCTTTTTAAACAGACTCATGTTCATTAAAATACAGATGTGAACAAAATTGTTGGTACACTTCAGTGTTGTCCAAGGGAGGTTCATTAGTTTGCCTATTATGCTTTATTAAGGGGTTTTAAACATGGGCAGCAGTGTGTGAATAATATAAGCAACTTCTTGTGGTAAAAAATGTATTATTTGTATTGTTTATAATCAGACTTGATGAAATCAGTCTGCAGAAACACTTTAATTGACATTCTCCTTTTATACGTGTCATCAGAGGGGGAAAACCCCTCCCACTAGTGACCATCACTCCCTCAACAGCATAGGTTATTAGTCTTGTTATTGAATCTGCCACTATGCTGACACACAGGCATTTGTAGCTCCGCCCTCTTTTGAAAAAGAGCACAATCTCATTTGAATTTAAAGCGACAGCCACCAAAACACCACAGTTGGGATCAAAGCCTAAAGGTCAGTTTCAGAGAGTTGGAAAGCTTTATTGGTGTGGTGTTTTAAGCTGAAACTTCACATACACTAGTGACATCAGACTTATTTTACATATTATATAAAAGGGCATAATAGGTCCCCTGTAATGCTTCTGTTCAACCACTATTTAAATGCAAAATCTATTTTTCATTAATTCATTTTTAGTCGTTTTTGATTAATCATTACTTTTTTCAGTTTTAAGTTATTTCAGCGTCCACTATGGGTTTTTCTTTGTTCAATGGAATGGTACCAACAATTTTGTCCACGTCTGTATATGATTTAATGATGTTTTGGTGTCTGCATCAAATTAGATTTTAAAATAGTGGCGTTATATACAAAGTGAAAGTTAAGTGTTTCATCAAAAAATACACAACACTATTCTCACCTGTACTTAATATATTTGGTACACGTATATTAATGTATTTTAATAAGCATACATTTAAAAAAAAACTAATTAAAATTGTTTTGATTTTGTTATAACGTGGCTTTTTAACTACTGAGTAATGTTAATTACATTGAATATATATTGGTTAAGTTACATTTAATTATGTATAATTGATTGTAATTACCATAGTAAGTACTGAACCTGTTTAAAAAAAGACAGTTTAAAATAAAGTGTTACAAAAATAAGTGATCCTACTAAATTAAATGCTTATTTTTTTAATAAATAGAAAAAACGTAGTGCTTTGAGATATTAAATATGAAAAACCAAAATGACATTTAAAAAAAAAATTTCCTTAAAGCCCCAAATCAGAAAAAGTTGGGACAGTATGGAAAACGTAAATGCAAAAGAAAGTAGTGATTTGGCTGGCCTGCCTGCTGTCCTGACCTGTCTCTAATAGAGAGGAGCTTTTTTTAAAAAAAAAATTATTTTACTTACTGTGTGTCTTTTTCTGTTATTTTATTATGTTTTGTGTTTTTATATATTCTCAACAGGGCCTGATATCTGTGGCTACAGCACTAAAAAGGTTCACGTCATTTTTAACTATAAGGGACAGAACCACCTCATCAAGAAAGATATCAAATGCAAGGTCAGTTCTTGTTTCATTTTGACATTACTTTCATTTTCCAGGTTTAATGAAATCATTTTTTTTTTTTTTTTTGCAAAATCTTCAATTTAATACACCAAATTTGACACATGGACATTTACAATCTGATTGATTGTAGTGTTGTCACGATTACGGAATTTGGTACCAATCGATACTAACATTTTAAAAACGTCCATTTCCCGCTAACATTTGAGCGCTGTTGAGCGCGTTCTTAATCAGTGCTGATTTGCCATTGTGTTCAAGTGCTCAACAGAAATCACTGTGATTGGTCGTGAAGGTCATCAGTTTACCGAACTCGCCACTGTTACCAAGTGTAAATACAGATGCAGAAAAACTAAAGTGTTTTAAAGCCGTGAAGATCAGCTGGTCTGTTTATAAGCTGACATAAGAGAGATCCGCTGATGAATCGACTGGTCTTTGCGGCTTTAAAACACTCCAATAAATCTTTCCATTAAACATAAAATAATACAGGGGGGCTAATAATTCCGACTTTAACTGAATATAAACAATGATTGACATTTGAGATCACTTTTAAAGCTTGTTGTCTAACTGAACTTTATCTTTCTTTTTTTTTTCCTCCAGGATGATGAACTGACTCACCTGTACACATTGATCTTGAATCCGGATCAGACATATGAGGTTAAGATTGATAATGAGAAGGTGGAGTCCGGCTCTCTGGAGGAGGACTGGGATTTCTTGCCCCCAAAGAAGATCAAGGACCCCGAAGCTAAAAAACCCGAGGACTGGGATGACCGGGCCAAGATTGATGACGAGACCGACACCAAACCTGAGGTTCGATTTCGTTTAATGATCTGGTGTCTTTTCACTAATGAAGTGTATTGTGTTCAGTAGGGGTATACGATATTATGGTAGCATGGTGCTGGTAGCATGTGTCAAAATCAGATTTGTTCAAGAATTAAACCAGTCTATGTTGTAATGGTGACCAGTCCATGCTAAAAGGAGTGATTCACTGAAACCTTTATTTAGATGAAAAGTAGCTGATTTATTCAGAAATGGAGCAGGTGATTCTTTATGAATGGATCATTGAATCAATCATTCAAATGACTAAAAAGCAGATTAGTTCAGGAATTATTGGACATGTCTGCGTGACTCACTGAATCTTTCATTCAAATGATTTGTTATAAAAGGCAGATTCATTCTTAAATAAAGCAGGTGACTCTTTATGAATGGATCATTGAATCAATGACTCGAATGGTTGAGTCAAAAGCTGATTAGTACAGGAGTTAAACAAATCTAAATCATGGCGACAAGTCCATGTCGTAATAAGTGACTCGCTGAATCTTTCATTTAAATTATTTGCTAAAAAGGCTGATTCATTCAGAAATGGAGCAAGTGACTCTTTATAAATGGATCATTAAATCAGGAACTCCAATGACTCATTTAAAAGCAGATTAGTTCAGAAATTAATGAACATTGGTGTGAGTGACTTCCTGAATCTTTTATTCAAATGGTTTGTTAAAAAGGCTGATTCATACTTAAATGAAGCAGGTGATTCTTTATGAATGGATCATTGAATCAATGACTCAAATGATTAAGTCAAAAGCTGATTAGTTCAGGAATTAAACCAATCAATATCATGGCAACAAGTCCATGTTGTAATAAGTGACTCGCTGAATCTTTCATTCAAATAATTTGTTATAAAAGACTGATTCATTCAGAATTAAATAGGTGATTCTTTATGAATGGAGCATTGAGTCAAAAAGCAGATTAGCTCAGGAATTAAACGAGTCCATGTCATGATGAGTGACTCACTGAGTCTTTCATTTAAATTATTTGTTAAAAAGGCTGATTCATTCAGAAATGGAGCAAGTGACTCTTTATAAATGGATCATTAAATCAGTAACTCAAATGACTCATTTAAAAAGCAGATTAATTTAGGAATTAGTGGACATGTCATGATTAGTGACTTACTAAAACTGGCATTCAAATGATTTGTTATAAAAGGCTGATTCATTCAGAAACAAAGCAGGTGATTCTTTATGAATGGATCATTGAATCAATGACTCAAATGATTAATTTAAAAGCAGATTAGTTCAGAAATTATTGGACATTGGTGTGAGTGACTTCCTGAATCTTTTATTCAAATGGTTTGTTAAAAAGGCTGATTCATACTTAAATGAAGCAGGTGATTCTTTATGAATGGATCATTGAATCAATGACTCAAATGATTAAGTCAAAAGCGAATTAGTTCAGGAATTAAACCAATCAATATCATGGCGACAAGTCCATGTTGTAATAAGTGACTCGCTGAATCTTTCATTCAAATAATTTGTTATAAAAGACTGATTCATTCAGAATTAAGTAGGTGATTCTTTATGAATGGAGCATTGAGTCAAAAAGCAGATTAGCTCAGGAATTAAACGAGTCCATGTCATGATGAGTGACTCACTGAATCTTTTATTTAAATTATTTGTTAAAAAGGCTGATTCATTCAGAAATGGAGCAAGTGACTCTTTATGAATGGATCATAAAATCAGTGACTCAAATGACTCCTTTAAAAAGCAGATTAATTTAGGAATTAGTGGAAATGTCATGATTAGTGACTTACTGAAACTGTCATTCAAATGATTTGTTATAAAAGGCTGATTCATTCAGAAACAAAGCAGGTGATTCTTTATGAATGGATCATTGAATCAATGACTCAAATGATTAATTTAAAAGCAGATTAGTTCAGAAATTATTGGACATTGGTGTGAGTGACTTCCTGAATCTTTTATTCAAATGATTTGTTAAAAAGGCTGATTCATACTTAAATGAAGCAGGTGACTCTTTATGAATGGATCATTGAATCAATGACTCAAATGATTAAGTCAAAAGCTAATTAGTTCAGGAATTAAACCAATCCATATCATGGCAACAAGTCCATGTTGTAATAAGTGACTCGCTGCATCTTTTATTCAAATAATTTGTCATAAAAGGCAGATTCATTCAGAAATTAAGTAGGTGATTCTTTATGAATGGAGCATTGTATCAAAAAGCAGATTAGCTCAGGAATTAAACGAGTCCATGTCATGATAGGTGACTCACTTAATCTTTCATTAAAATTATTTGCTAAAAGGCAGATTCATTCAGAAATGGAGCAAGTGACTCTTTATAAATGGATCATCGAATCAAAAAGCAGATTAGCTCAGGAATTAAACAAGTCCATGTCTTGATGAGTGACTCGCTGAATCTTTCATTCAAAGGATCTGTTAAAAAAGGCTGATTTATTCAGAAATTAAGCAGGTGATTCTTTATGAATGGATCACTGATTCAATGACTCATTCATAAGCAGATTGGTTCAGGAATTAAACAAATCCATGTTATAATGGCGACAAGTCCAAGCCGTAATGAGTGACTCGCTGAATCTTTCATTCAAATGAATTGTTAAAGGTAGATTCGTTCAGAAATGAAGCAGGTGAATTTGTGAATGGTTAATTAAACCACGACTAAAATTATTAATTTAAAAACAGATTAATTAAAGAATGAGACAACACAGTGCTCTGTTTTGTTCCAGCTTTACATTTACATGCAGTCATTTAGCAGACGCTTTTATCCAAAGTGACTTACAAATGAGGACAAGGAAGCAATTTACACAACTATAAGAGCAACAATGAATAAGTGCTAAAGGCAAGTTTCAGGTATGCAAAGAAAGTGTAAGAAGCAAAACATAAGTAATATTTTTTTTCTTTTATTTATTTATTTTTTTTTATTAATGTAGTTAGTGGAGGGGTCAGAGAGGCAATTGCAGATTAGGAAGTGAAGTGGAGACTAAATAGTTGAGTTTTAATTTGTTTCTTGAAGACAGCGAGTGACTCTGCCGTTCGGATGCAGTTAGAGAGTTCATTCCACCAACTGGGCAGATTGAGCGTGAGCGTTTGCGAAAGTGATTTCTTCCCTCTTTGGGATGGAACCACGAGGCGACGTTCATTCACAGAACGCAAGTTTCTGGAGGGCCTACAAATCTGCAGAAGTGAGAGCAGATAAGGAGCAAAGCCAGAGGTTGCTTTGTAAGCAAACATCAGAGCTTTGAATTTGATGCGAGCAGCAACTGGCAGCCAGTGCAAACGGATGAGTAGTGGAGTGACATGTGCTCTTTTAGGTTCATTAAAGACCACTCGTGCTGCTGCGTTCTGAAGCAGCTGAAGAGGCTTGATAGAGTTAGCTGAAGCCCGGCTAGTAGAGAGTTGCAGTAATCCAGTCTGGAGAGAACAAGAGCTTGAACAAGGAGTTAAGCTGCATGTTTAGATAAGAGTCGGACCTTAAATATTTTGAATGGTGAATCTAAAGAAGCAGACTAAACTGTCTAAAGTGTAATTCACCAGCATTAACGTCTCGTTTTAACTAACTTTTACTGTCAAATACAGTACTTTTTGCTTGCTTGTCATATTACTGAACTACATATTTTAAATAAACCTATACTTTTTGCAACACTTTTACATTTATTTATTTATTTTTTTGCTTAATGAGTGACAATCAGTGAAAATGGTTAAAACAAATAATAACATTATAGACTTAAATGGCAGAGAAGGTCAGATTTATAAATCCTGCTTTCTGACATTTATCAGGACTGGGATAAGCCCGAGAATATCCCCGATCCTGATGCTAAGAAGCCAGAAGACTGGGATGAGGACATGGATGGAGAGTGGGAGCCTGCCATGATCCCTAACCCTGAGTACAAGGTACAGATTCACATGCTATTCACACGCTACTAAAAAGTAAAAGTCAATTATTCGTGCTCATTGATTTCAGACTGTGATTGTATTATTGTTCTGTTATGGCGCAGGGTGAGTGGAAACCCAAACAGATTGACAACCCGAACTACAAGGGCGCCTGGGTGCATCCTGAAGTCGATAACCCAGAACACGTTCCTGATGACCAGATCTACAAATTCGACAATATTGGAGTCCTTGGGCTGGATCTCTGGCAGGTAAGAATGCTTACATTTACAGTTCTCCGCAAAAATAAGTACACCCTATTTTAAAAATGGTAATTTTTTTTTATCCATTTCTCGATTGTAGGTCATATATTTGAGTGCATTTGAACAAAACATAGTTATTAAACAGATGCATTTATTAAAGTAGTAATTTAGCCACTTATAGCTTTTAAATAAATATAGAATTGTATTAAATATTGTCAAATGCATATTTTTTTATTGTCTTTGTTTGTTTTTTCATTCCATTTTTATATATAACATGAACTAAATATAGCTATGAACAGACACACATAAACCTTGTGTATTTAACAATCCAGAAAGGGCACAAGT
>NC_141022.1:59052500-59085000 GCF_052040795.2 Danio rerio | reverse complement strand
CCGAGTGTGTGTGTTGCTTAATGTGTTTTACTACTCCGTACAAACACACACACAGACTATTAGACGACACTGAGCTCATTATAAGCGCAGAGTGACTGCCTTATCAGTCATACCTGTACAGATGGACAGCAGAGGAATGAGAGTGAAGGTTGTATAAATGCATCGTAATGAATTTCTTAACTGGGTTCTCCAGAACACACTGCAGATCATGAGCCATGCACGTTTATTGCTTCTTAGGAGGAATAAAATAAACATCAATGAGTCAGTCAGGAAGAGTGTACAGTGTGAAATGAATGAACAGTGTTTGAGTTCGTATTGAGATTTTAATTGCAAAGCCGTTATAGGATTGGTGTAAGATTTACTTATAAACATTTTTTCATTTATAAAAGACAAATATACTAATTTGTTGTAAAGTTTTCGAAATAAGGGGTGCCACGGTGGTGCAGTGGGTAGCACGATCCCCTCACAGCACTAAGGTCGCTGGTTCATGTCCCGGCTGGGTCAGTTGGTGTTTCTGTGTCGAGTTTGCATGTTTTCCCCATGTTGGTGTGGGTTTCCTCTGCATACTCCGGTTTCCCCCACAGTCCAAACACATGCAGTATAGGGGAATTGAAAGAACTAAATTGGCTGTAGTGTGTGAGAAAGAATGTGTATGGGGGTTTCCCAGTACTGGGTTGCAGTTGGAAGCATATAAAACAAAAATATATCCGCTGTGTAAAACACAATGCTTAATTAGTTGGCAGTCCATTCCGCTGTGGCGACCTCTGATAAATAAGGGAGTAATTTTAACCAGACATTTAACACTGAATTTCTAAACGAAAACTAAAGTACTTAAAATAGAATTGTTTCCTATTTTAAAATCATAAACAAATTTTTGTTAATAAAAGTTAAAACTAAGATTGTTAGAGTTCAAATTTTACGTTCGTTTATATCAGCCTTTGTGATTTAGTATGTACTAGTTGCTCATTTACAGCTTTTTAGGACAAATAAAATACAGAAATATAATTTTTTGTCAAATATACTCCATTAATTGATAGCAATTTTTACAAATATTTTGGTCACACTTTACAATAATGTTTATTATTTAATGTTAATTAATGCATTTACTAACATGAACAAACAATGAACAATACATCTACTACTGTATTTGTTCATGTTAGTTAACGTTAGTTCATGAAAATACAGTAGTTCATTGTTAGTTCATGTTAACTCATGGTGCATTAACTAATGTTAACAAGCACGGACTTGGATGTTAATAATGCATTAGTAAATGTTCGATTATGATTAATAAATGCTGTACATGTGTTGTTTATGATTAGTTCATGTTAGTAAATGCATTAACTAATGAACCTTATTGTAAAGTGTTACCAATATTTTATGCCAGTGTATTTTTGTAAAACAAAACAAAAATATTATGCATACTTAAGTAGTATTCTAATTCTACAGCTTTTGCAAAAGTGCTCATTTTAAAGATTGCTTTTGCATTTTCACACTTATCAATAATAAATGTCCAATGAGCAGTCCTTGTGTACAGAGTGATTAAACCCATAGCTTTTAAAGCGTTTAAATGACTTTTGATTTAAAAACAACCACACAAACAATAAATGAGTGAGTAAATCCATTGATTTAAAAATGTTTAGTTGAGTTTACTTAAAAAAGCAATTAAAACCATCACTTTTAAAGCAATAGATTTACATAATTATTATGAATTAATAACAAAAATGATAATAAATCTTTTAAAAATTGTCAACTTGCCAGTTGCAATTTACGACAAGTTTAATCAATTTTCAAATTTGTTTTTATTATTATTATCATTATTATCATCATGATGAAATCTGGGGTTTTCCAACAAGCATCACTCAATTAGATGGATTTGGTTATTGACGATTTGACTCCATCCAAGATCATTTCGTTCTTCAAAACTCATGCGAAAGTTGTTGTCATTGCAACAGTCTAGTAGCTCAAACCTTGGGAGCAGATTTATATAAACAGGATTAGATTTGGTCAGTTCAAGCAAAGATAATACTGATATGTACCAAATTCTGACATTTTCTTACAGTATTAGTTATATATATAAACTCTGATGCTTGTATGTCAGCTTCTGCCGAACTTGTAAGATTGCTTTTGCATTTCTGCATGTAGCAATAATACACGGGTAATAAACCGTGTTTATCAGAGGTGCAGAAGTGTGCAGACAGAACGATTAAAGCCATTGCTTTTAAAGCATTTAGTTTATTTTAAAAAAGCAACTAAAAGTGCTGCTTTAAAAGTGATTAGTTGACTTAAAAAAGTGATTCAACCCATTGTATTTATAGTGTTTAATTGACTTTACATAAAAGCAATGAATAAACCCGTTGTATTAATAGCGATTAATTAATGATTTAAACAAAAATGAAGTGAGGAAACCTGTTGCTTTAAAAGCATTTAGTTGACTTTACTATAAAAAGGGGAGTAAACCTGTTGCGTTTAATCCAAATAGCTTGACATTTTTTTAAAGAGTGAATAAATCTGTTGCATTTAATGCAAACTTCCTCACCTTTTTTTTAAAGAGTGAATAAACCTGTTGCATTTAATGCAAACTTCCTCACCTTTTTTTTAAAGAGTGAATAAACCTGTTGCGTTTAATGCAAATAGCTTGACATTTTTTAAAGAGTGAATAAACCTGTTGCGTTTAATGCAAATTTCCTCACATTTTTTTGAAGAGTGAATAAACCTGTTGCATTTAATGCAAATAGCTTGACATTTTTTTAAAGAGTGAATAAACCTGTTGGTTTCAGTGCAAATTTCCTTACATTTTTTTAAAGAGTGTGTAAACCTGTTGCGTTTAACGCAAATAGCTTGACATTTTTTATAAAGTGAGTTAACCCGTGATCACCCGTTGCTTGATTAAAAGGCATGTAAACCCGATGCTTTAAAATTGATTAACTGACTTGACTTAAAAAGGGGTTAGATCCATTGTCTTTAAAGTGTTATTTGGCGTTACTTTAATACGTGAACAAACTTGCTTCTTTAAAATCGATTAATTGACCTTACCTGAAAATATCTGAGTTGACATGATGCTTTAAAAACGGTTAATTGACCTTTCTGAAACAAAAGTTAAGTAAACCTGTTGCTGTAAAAGTGATTAATTGAATTTATTTAAAAAAAGTTAATTATTATTATTGTCATCTCTTAATATACTTCACTAAACATGTACACATAGACATTACCTACAGTTGAAGTCAGAATTTTTAGCCCCCCCGGTTTATTTTTTTCCCCCTAATCTCGGAGAGAAGCTTTTTTTCACCACATTTCTAAACATATATTAGTTTTAGTAACTCATTTCTAATAACTGATTTATTTTATCTTTGCCATGATGACAGTAAATAATATTTTACCTTATATTTTTCAAGACACTTCTTTACACTTTAAAGTGACATTTAAAGGCTTAACTAGGTTAATTAGGTTAACTTTGCAGGTTATGGTAATTAAGCAAGTTATTGTTTAATGATGGTTTGTTCTGTAGACTAAATGGGCTAATAATTTGGACCTTAAAATGTTTTTAAAAAAATTAAAACTGCTTTTATTCTAGCTGAAATTAAATCAAATAAGACTTTCTTCAAAAGAAAAATTATATCAGACATACTGTGGAAATTTCTTTGCTGTTAAACATCATTTGGGAAATATTTAGAAAAGAAAAAAAAATCAAAGGGGGGCTAATAATTCCAACTTCAACTGTATATGCAATACAACAGCAGGTTAACTATGTATGTATATAATAACTATTATTTAATTGTAACTTTAACCTATAGGGTATATGCAAAAGTAAGCAAAGGGTTCAAAACACTGCACTGTACAAATGTGTAAAATCACCCCGTTTAAGCTCTGTTTTCTTTAAAAACGACTGATCTTCACTGCCTGACTGATATACGATGTAAAGAGGGTCTCAGAATGTACAAGAAGCACTGCATTAAATTACATTGTTCAGCGTCATGTCTTTAAAACACAATAAAATAACTTTACCCCAGTATCTTTAATGGAGTTTGGTGCTAGCCTGCTGATCCTGATGGCGCCTGCATTTAAACGACTTTTCATCTCATTTTACACTTTAGGAACTAAATAAATGCTGATGTCTATTTAACTGATTATATTTTAATGACATTACAACATCGATGCTGTAAAAGAAACCATATAAAATTGAAAATAGTCACCGTTCACTGGAGGTTTAACAGTATGGGAAGAAACACTGTGCATATACACCATTTGCAATAATGTACACCTTTTGAAACACGTGCTTTGAAACAATAATTCTTGTAAAAGGCGCTATACAAATAAACTTGAATTGAATTGAATCAGCATAATCAAATCAGATTCCCTAAAACAAACACTGATGCTTCCACGTCAGCTTCTGCCAAACTCGTAAGATTGCTTTTGCATTTATGCATGTAGCAATAATAAACGGCTAATGCGATATCTAATGAGCAGTGTTTATCAGAGGTGCAGAAGTGTGCAGACAGAGTGTCTCCGTCTCAATCCGCCCACAGGAGCTGCTCAGGTGAGTCACAGCGCAGGGTGAGGTTCGATACCGCGACCCGTCCACACTCCCCTATTCTCTAGCACACACAGAGGGTTTCTAGTGCCAACACAACACTACAGTGATTCACACACACTGTAAGATAAGATACAGCTGCTCGCTATCTCCAGTGGAAACCAATTACAGACACTTTACACAAACCATTGCATGGCTGGGATTCTGCCGATAACATGCAGCCAAATTGAGATATGAAATTAAAGGCTTTAAAGATTAGTGTATCTGACAGCTCCAAGACTCATAAAGCCAGTAAAATAAGTGCCGAGATGAAAGATGTGCTGAGTCAGATACTTCAAAAGGAGAAATCATTTATGGCTAATCTAAGAAATGTTTTGGTTTGCAAAAAAAAAAAAAAAGGCAATTGTTTAATCTCTGTTGTGTCTGTCATGAAGCCATCAGGGTGAAAGGATAGAAAATTAAACATCTCGTAATAATGTGTCGAATGCGTTCAGACAAAATTATTCTAATGTAAGCTCATACATTCCTAACAATTAAACATTGTATGTTACATGTTTATTTTTTGGGTAATTTTGAACCCAAAACTGTGTATGTAACTTGGTGAAGTTTATTTATAAACTAATTTTGAGAGGAGCACGTGCTTATGATTGATAGCAGCTGGTCCTCATTAGCTAACGCATCATTCACCAATCAGACGACTCCTAAATCACTATGAATAACCCGAGTATCTTACCTTAGCCATCTTCGTCTTGAAGAATCCCTCCTTCCACTGCTACTCCTCCCATTTCCTTGTCAGGGCAACACAAGGGCCTAATGGTTAGCATCATTGCCTCACAGCAAGAATGTCACTGGCTCAGATCTTACGTGACCAAGTTGGCATTTCTGTGTGGAGTTAACGCATGCGATTAATTTTCAATAATTAATGCGTTAAAAAAATTAACGCAATTAACACAGTTGCAGGTTTTTTTTACTTCCTGTTGTGGTGGATGTGTGTTTAACATGTAAGAAATGTGGATAAGACCAAGGAAGCACTTTTTGAAGGCAAGTTCCAGTATAAAACAATTAGTCGCATCACAGGTTATCCAGAGTTTCATGCAATTTCAGGTGTTTCATTTTTAACTTTCGACTTCTGTTGTAAGTTGATACCGCATGGCGAACAGAAAGAAAATCCTCCGCATTTCGTGACTCAGTGTTGCTTTAAGGTAGTAAAATCACTGCTTAGGCCACACGGTAGAATTTTAATAAGAGTATAATCTTAATCATATTAAAACCGGAGTATTGGTGTCTTATGTGAATGTATTCAGAACGTCTGGTGAAGTCGCGAGCTGTCAAAGACAGGGCATTACTCTGCCTTTCAGCATGAGCCCTCCAAGTTTAGCGTGTTTCCTCATTAAACGCAATGGAAAAAATTACAATTAATCACGATTAATTTTTTTTTAAAAGGTGCGAATAATTAGTTAATTTTTTAATCGATTGACAGCACTAATATATATATATATATATATATATATATATATATATATATATATATATATATATATATATATATAATTATTATTTTTTTCCTTATAAGGAGCTGAGCCGCCCTAAAATGAAAATCCTAAAATCGCCTCTGACCTCAGTTTGACGTCTCATCTAAAAGATTTAACTCAAAAATTGAAGGCAGCAACAAATCTTTTACATGAGACTGCATACATTTGGACTGTTTTGAGCAGTCCTGTTATCGATTCATAGGATTTTATGTACAATAATTCCAGTATTAAAACTAGTTATTCAGAGTATTAACTTTCATGTAATGACTGTATAATTATCAGATAAGAAATCTCATTTAATATTTATTTAGCTTTTTTTAGTTAATTAATTTGCAATGCCAAATAATAAACTTTTTAACATTAATAAAATAGGTATAAATGCAGTAAAACCACAGTAAAACATGTTGTTTTTTGTTGAAGATGGCCGAAATTTCAAATATTGACTGTACTAATGTAATATTTGTGGTATACCTGTGATCTGTTTTGCTTGCAGAGGATGCTCGTAATAATCTATTTTTAGTTGAAGGGATTCCCGAGCTTCATGCGTACAGTTACGGGCGTGTTTTCATTGCAGCACTGAGTAGCGTTGCAAAATATACACATTCCACGCATTTCACCTGTCAAACATACCTGCTGGCCTTGTTTTTATACGCTTGAGAGAATATTCTGGAGAATTCGTCGTGCACAAATGCGTAAACGCTTTTTTAAAGATGCATTCCTGTAATAAGATCCTTTACCATTTGATATAATATAGCCTGCCTGTTTCTGTCTCTTACGCAACTGTCATTTTTGTGCAAAACGAATGAATCATCGGTTGGGATTGGGCTTGTCAAACATCCAGTGCTTAGCTAAGAGTTTACATAAGGAAATGTTATTAAATAATTGCTTTCGTAACTCAGTTATAACACAGCATAAATTAGTATTTTAATATTGTAATTAATATTTTTAGGGCAGCAAGGTGGCTCAGTGGTTAGGCAAGGACCTGAAGACATAGTACCACAGCAAGAAGGACCCTGGTTTGAGTCCCAGCTGGGTCAGTTGGCATTTCTGTGTTTGCATGTTCTCCCCGTGTTTACAAGGGTTTCCTCAAGGTGCTCCGGTTTCCCCCACTGTCCAAACACATGCGCTATAGGGGATTTGATCAACTAAATTGGCCGTAGTGTGTGAGTGAATGACATTGTGTATGGGTGTCCCCCAGTACTGTGTATTGGCTGAAAGGGCATCCACTGCGTAAAACATATGCCGGAATAGTTATTTTGGAATAGGCGACCCCTGATAAATAAGGGACTAAGCTAGTGTAAAATTAATGAATTATTTTTGTTTTTTATTCATTTCTCACTGGATGTATATATTTTGGTGCATTTAAACAAAGTTTTATTAAACAGTTATGATAATTAAATTAAGAGTTTAGTCATCTAATACAGAGGTTCTCAAAGTGGGGGTCGGGATCCCCCGACAATGAAGGGGGGTCGCCTGGTGATTTTCAAAAATCAATTAATTTTTATTAAACCTTAAGACTTTCTGTATTTTATCAATAACCTAAAGATGAGAAAAAATAGTCGTTTATAGTTACTATAAACTATATAGTTACTATAGTAGCTTATAGTTGCTAGTTCTATTGGATTGCAACTTCTCTGGTAATTACATTATACTAAAGACACAGCAATAATGTCAGATGCAGATTGATTTAATTACACCAGGTTAAACTTTCTGGCCCATTTACAGCACTGACATACATAAAAAAAACAACAACGAATAGACTTGGGTCTATTGGTGTGTGTGTGCGTCATTGCATACAAGCTTTCTGTATTTATAACCACCACCTCAGAGAATATTGGGGGTAACGAGTCACTGGCATTCTCATTTTGGGGGTCGCGGGCTGAAAAGTTTGGGAACCCCTGATCTAACACACTCAAATAAAATTAGGCCTAACAAATAAGATGTGAGTTTTCATTTAAAACACATTGGATATATGGTGTGGGATATAGAGTTGCATTAATTTGGCCCCTCGGATGTTAAGTAAAATAATCTCATAGAATTCAGTTTAATTGGATCTGGCTTTTTACTACAGATAAACATATTTATATGGTATTCATCATTCTTTTTAACTCATTAAATTTAATAATGTTTGATTTTAACATATTTTGAGGCAACACGGTGGATCAGTGGTTAGCCCTGTCGCCTCACAGCAAGAAGGTTACTGGTTCAAGTCCCGGCTGGGTCAGTTGGCATTTCTGTGTGGAGTTTGCATGTTCTCCCCGTGTTGCCTTGGGTTTCCTCCTGGTGCTCCGATTTACCCCACAGTCCAAACACATGCTTATAGAAACTACTGGCCAAACTGGTCAGATTTACATATAGTCAGTGAAACACTTTTCAGTGTTTATTAAACTCATTTGGTCATCGTCTGTTTCTTTTAAAGTCTTTAAAGTTAATATTAAGCCTTGAAGGGCTAATACTTAATTTAATTCATAGGGCATATCAGTCAATAAATATAATTCAATAATTCATATAAAGCATAAAACGTCATAAATATTAACATATTAATTAGAATAAAATTAACATCCGCACCGGAAAAAGAATATTTAGCCCAGCCTTGTAAGCTCAATTTGAACAAGAAAAAATATTCATCCTAAAACATGAAATAAATGTTATAGAAACCAAAATTTAACTTTCTCAAGCATCAACATATTGTTACAACACCAACTTATATATATTTGATTGTATTTCTTAAAAAGTAATGCTTCAATTAAAGATCTGCCAGATAGAACCTTATAATTCCAAGTGGAAAATGACTTTTCAGAATGAGAAGGTTCTATCTGCTGTAACCGTGGTTTATTTACTCCAATTTGCAAGTGTAAGAGAACTGTGATAATTTACATTTAGAGAACCCTTAGAGTCTCTGTCATGTTAATGTATGAAAGAGATCTGTCACACACATACTGTTTGCTATATGAAATGCAAAAACTTTAAAGCTCAATATCTCAAAATCATTCAGAACGCAGATACAACCTTATAATTCTAAGGTGACGATATGTTCGGTGGCTAAAATATTATTTTAATAAATAAATCTTAAAATGGAATAAATCTGTTTTGTTTTAAATGCGCCAAAATACATTGCCTATATTCACTGAGAAATGGAAAAAATATTAATTTTCAAAATGTGGTGTATTCAGTTATGCTGAGCACTGTATGCTTTTAAATAACAGATTTAATCCCTTTACTTCACCTGCTCACATGAACAGGGAAGATTTAAATAGCTTGACAAACTTTTTTTTGTTCAAAAGCATTCCTTTATTATTGACCTCGCTCATTTTAGACAGGAATGCTGAGATTTGAAGGATGGGTTGATTAAGTTTAGCGTTGCTGTCACTTTGAGCTGTTTTTAACAGATTCTTCAGGTGAAGAATTTTCTTGAAATTTTTACCTATTTTTGAAGTCTCTGAAGCAATATCTTAGCATTCTCCGAAGATTTGTTTGGCAGGTCATCATTTTCTGACATGCACAGAACGCTAAAAGGACGTAACTTTGAGCGTGTTTACGTGAAATGTAACCCTAACCTTTAAAGCAAGATTTATGTAGGCTGAGAGAAACTCCCTTAGGAAAATTACTATAGTAACCACCAAAATACTACGTTTATTAGTAAACACCTGTGATGCCTTTAGGGACAGTTGACCTAAAAATGAATACTCTGCCATCATTTACTCACTCTTGACTTCTTCCAAACCTGTTTGAGTTTCTCCTATATTGAATGCTAAAGAATATATTCTGAAGAAAACCTGCAACCATTGACTTCCATGTTTAATTCAATTCATCTTTATTTCTGTTGCACTGTTACAGTGTAGATTGTGTCAAAGCAGCTCAACATAGAAGTTCTAGTAGATGTAAACAGTGTCAGTCCAGTTTTCATAGTTAAAGTTCAGTTCAGTTCAGTTCAGTTCAGTTCAGTTCAGTTCAGTGTGGTTTAATTTCCACTGCTGAAAGTCCAAACGCTGAAGAGCACATCTATTAATGCGCAGCTTCACAGGTCCCAAACCAAGCAAGCCAATGGTGACAGCGAAACAAACTTCACCAATTGACGAAAGTGAAAGAAAAAAAACCTCAAGAGAAACCAGGCTCAGTTGGGCATGACCATTTCTCCTCTGACCAAACCTCTTGTGCAGAGCTGAACACAAGACGTCAATCGTGGAGAAGCTGCAGGTGTGAGTAGGTCACCGGCGGGTGTTCCGGTTTCAGGTTTGGGAAAACTAGAGGTAAAGTAAATAGTGAGTAAATGTAATTTTTGGCTATATACAGTTAAGGTCAGAATTATTCACCCCACTTTGAATTGTTTTTCTTGTTTTAAGCATTTCCTAAATGATGTTTAACAGAATCAGGAAGTTTTCACAGTATGTCTGATAATATTTATTCTTCTGGAGAAAGTCTTATTTGTTGTATTTCGGCTAGAATAAAAGCAGATTTAATTATTATTATTATTTTTTTTTACAATTTTAAGGTCAAAATTATTAGCCCCTTTAAGCTGTTTTTTTTTTTTTGATAGTCTACAGAACAAACCATCGTTATACAATAACTTGCCTAATTACCCTAACCTGCCTTAACCTAATTAACCTAGTTAAACCTTTAAATGTCACTTTAAGCTGTATAGAAGTGTCTTGAAAAATGGCAAAGATAAACTAAATCAGCTATTAGAAATGATTTATTAAAACTATTATGATTAGAAATGTGTTTAAAAAATACTTTCTCTATTAAACAGAAATTAGGGGGAAAAAACAGGGGCTGATAATTCAGGGGGGCTAATAATTCTGAATTCAACTGTATATATATATATATATAATTATATATATAATTTAATACTGACAACAAATTACATATTACAGCATTAAGTTTTCTTCAGTAGAACACTTTGTACAGTCAAAGAGCTTAGAATGACCGAGAGGCGACACTCTAGTGTAATTTGGTAAACAGCCACTAGAGGGCGCGGCGGCCATTTTGGAATGAAAATTCCAATAGAACAACAGCATATTATAAGTCTGTAAAATAAACTATTAAAAGTGCTGATGATTGTGATAATAAGTGTTGTATTGTCGTCTTTCAGTTTTAATGCGCTTTTTAAATAAATAAATAAAAAACAAAGTAGCTGCTTGCCATCGCGACAGTAATGAGATCCAATGGACAGCCGATCGCTTTCACTACAAAATGGCGGAATCCAGGGCTGTTGCTGGGCGCTGCTGTTGCAATGGAACGTTCTATTGAGTGTTGCCTCTTGGTCATTCTAAGCTCTTTGGTACAGTATTATGACATTTGTTTATATTTCTATAGTTCTAGTATCTCCATAGCAACTATAGAATTACCACAGATTAATAGATGAGTACTTTCCTATGTTATTATGGTATCAAAATATTACAGTATATAAATGACAGCAGTATTTTTCATGTGTGTTTCCACCAGTGCGTCAGTGTATTAACAGATTAAGCTGTGATGTACGTGTTCAGTCACTCACTCATACTCATGAATTAGTTATCTAACACCTGTGTTTGTTTTGATCAGTCAGTGTCCTCTCTCGCTCAGCTCCGCGTGGCTGTGGATCTGCTGTCAGGATAACGGATATGATAGTAGAAGTAGATCAGTGTTAGTCATGATGTGCAGGTGACGCCGCTCACGTACCGCAGCTGGTCAATGTCCAGCCTGAAGAAACAGAGGCGCCATTAAAACTGCCTTTCTTCATACTTCTGTAATATTAAGTGTTGCAACAGTGCCTTACCTTTTAGTACTAATAATGTAGTAATGCTGTTGTGATTATTTTTATATGCTTTCAAATGCTTTAAAGGAGACCTATATGTGCATTTTTGCAAGATGTAAAATAAGTCTGATGTCCCTAGAGTGTGTGTGTGTGACGTTTCAGCTCAAAATACCACACAAGTAATGTTTTCTAACTCTCTGAATCTGACCCTTTTAGGCTTTGATCCTAAATTGTGGCATTCTGGTGACTGTCGCTTTAAATTCAAATGAGACTGTGCTCTATTCAGAAGAGGGCGGAGCTACAATTGCCTGTAAGCTGCAACCCAAATGGTACACTATACACTATGCACTCATGCACTATATGCACTTACCAGAGATGTATAAAGTACTAGAGACCCATACTTAAGTAAAAGTACAAGTGCTTTATCAAAAATTGACTTGAGTAGAAGTAGAAGTGCTCTTTAAGCACCATACTTAAGTGGAAGTACAAAAGTATTCAACATTTTTTGTACTTAAGTATTGCAAGTAGTTTATTTCAAAATTTACTACTCAAGTACTGAAAGTAAAAGTACAAGTATTGTGTAATGTAGTTATTAAAGAAAGCAGTCAAAATACACTAATTGTTTTGTTTATTTTAAATATCTTTTTTGGGGTACTTAAGCAGAACGAAAAGAAACATGGCTTATGATACTGTTTTTCTCTGTAAATAGTTTCTATGGTACAAGAGCTCACATCGTCAGGCCCTTTTACCAGAAAATGCCTTCACTGATGAGATAATTCAGCATGTTCACTTACATACATACTCTCTCTCTCTCTCTCTCTCTCTCTCTCTCTCACACACACACACACACTGCCCTGCACACACCTAAATGTACACTCTCTCCCACTCTCTCCCCACTCTCACACATTCATACACTCTCACACACACAGTTCTCTCTCTATCTCTCTCTCCCTCACACACTCATTTTTGTGAATTGTGGGGACATTACATAGGTTGCAATTGTTTTTACACTCTCTCTTACACACACACACACACACTGTTGTTTTCTCTTACGCACACATTATTTACTCTCACACACACACACAAAGACACACTCACACTTTGGGAGTTTTGAAGTTTGATTGGTTAATACCACAATAAACAGAAGTTCTGTCTTCTGGAAGCACTCGTGAAACTAAACTAAACAAGCAAACTAAATCCTGCTTCACAAATTCACTTGATTTTGATTTTATTGTAAAAAAAACAGGAAAATGTGTATATTACTGTGTTAAATGAAAATCTGAAATATTTTATGGCTTATGGCTATGATTTAGTAATAATTGTTATTTATTTTTATCATGTTTTTAATGAAATTGGTCTTACAGTTCATATTTTCTGTAGTATATTTATTAATTCTGGTACATTTACCATAAACCAACATCTCAACCATTTGGTAGAGGCTGATATTTTAGAAATAATGTGATGTGTTGAATAAAAATGCTCTGATTGTGTTAACTAGCGACATTAGGAGTTAAGAAATGCAATCAAAGAAATTCTATTGCTTTTGTCTTGGTGTGACAGTTAAAGGGTTTTTTGTAATAAAATTTTGTCCTTTAATACAGCAGTCAGATATACGAACTGTGCCCTTAATTTGACCTGCTCAAAGAAAACACTCTTCCTGGATGTATCAAACAAAACTCATGCACAGAAGACAGCACGAGCATTTACAGCTAATAAACTCATGTCAATATTATCCCGCCTGCTTTTTGAGCGCTGACAGGCGGGTCTTACACGGCTATGATTGGTTATTGTCCTCAACAGAAAGGGCTTTAGAAATATAAGCGCTGTTCACCCATGGCGGGAAGAATACGCGATTATCACAGGTAATAGACACAGTAGAGAAAACTTAATTGCACATGAGGCATGTCTGGATCCACAGCTTTAACTGCTAAGAAGAGAGGAAAAGTTACCTTACAAACTGGCCAGCGGGTCAAATGTCCAAAGTGAGAGAGCGAGAGATAGGCAGAGGTGTATTTTTACAACATTTCTCCCTAATAGTAAACTAGCGGCTGATATGCTGTGCCGCCTCGCCCTCGCGCCTCCGTCCTTCGCCATAGTATTGCGACATCGCGCATAGGAGATAAATGACGTCATCACGTAATCACCGGTTATGACCTATTACTGAACTGATATCAATCATTTTGACACCCCTAGTAACGAGTAACGATGCAGCACATAAAAAATCTATCGGAGTAAAAGTATTAAACTCATGGAAAATATGTACTTAAGTAAAAGTGGAAGTAGGAGAAAAAAATAATACTCCAGTAAAGTACAGATACTGCCTTTTAGTACTTAAGTACAGTAGTGAAGTAGTTCTACTTCGTTACTATACATCTCTGGCACTTACACACTCAACAGCATAATATATGTACGTAGTGTGGTCCCAAATGGAGCACTAATGTTTTTTATTAAGCAAAAATTTTACTAAGCAAACATTTTTTTTTTATTAAATAAAGAAAAGATTCATGCAGCTTCTTCTACCGCAGTACATTTAGTTTTTACAGTTGAAATTTGGCGCCAGTTAATCAGGAAGTGGCGATTTTATTCTCTCTGAATCATTGGATGGAAACGCTGCTTAATTTGCACGTCGTTTATGCGATAATCCAGTTTTGCACATTAGGTTAATTCGCATTTTTGGATGAAAACAGCTAATGACTTGCCCAATTACCCTAACTTGCTTAATTAACCTAGTTAAGCCTTTAATTGTCACTTTAGGCTGAATACTAGTATCTTGAAGATTATCTTATCAAATATTATGTGCTGTCCTCATAGCAAAGACAAAATAAATCAGTTATTAAAAGTGAGTTATTAAAACTATTGTTTAGAAATTTGTTGAATTGTTTTTAATTCCATTAAACAGAAATTGGAAAAAATCATAGACTGTAAAATATATGGACGTAGTATCCGTGACGTCACCCATAGGTTTCTAAAGAGCGCAAAAGAAGCCACAAGTAGGCGCGGCCAACCGTCGACATTTTGTTCACGCGGCATCACACACACGGCGAGATACCAAACAAGGACAAAGAGGCGGAGAGTGAGCAGAGCTACAGACACCTGCTAGCATTTAGCTTGGACCTGGCTCAGACACACTTTACTTTGCGAAAAACGCTTAATACTATCACCTGTGACTCGTTTGTATTCTGACCACTTGTGCTGGATTGTATACTATATCAATAAAGTGTTTAGCATTTTAAAAACACTGCTGTAATACATTGAGCCACTAAATGTTGTTTTTCAACAGGAGGAAAACGCAAATTACTTACAAACACCTTCAGATATAGTCTGTGTTAGTTAATGTAAGACTATTGATGAACTCCAGCATAACACTGTATGACGACGCTTCAGATGACTGTTCTAGAGCCTACAGCTAATCAATTCGTCAGATTCTGGAGTGCATTACAGCTGTAAATATAAATATAAACAATAAATGATCTTAAATAAAACAAATACATGTATAGAGATGGTATATAAGTATATAACTTTACTCACATGTGAAACGGAGGCCACGTGAATGGTTTGTGAGCACAATTAAGTGCACTCAGCATGCCATGCCATTTAATAATTGTAGGAAACAAGTCCAAAAGGCAGTTGACTGTGTAAAGCCACATAAAACAACACAGAAATACGATAAATATGCCGAGTTCAGTGGCTAATCTGCAGGAGTCAACTGAGGTGACGTGACGGCGACCAACGAGACCTAGCTGTCACTCAAGTGGCCACTCCCTTAATTATGCAAACTTAATGTAACTTAATATAAAGGAAACGGATGAGTTATTAAATAATTCACCCCCTCACAGTTGTCATGAAGGGTAATATTAGCTGTATTAACCAAAATCTTTTTTTGTACCAGGCTGTAAACATCTTTTTTTCTGCTGTAAAGTTGGCCATTCTAACAGTGGGTTCAATTGAAATTTGCTCTATTTTGGAGCCAGGAGCAGCCAGGACTAGCGGAATTTCCCATGAATTGCAGTTTTAGTTACTTCCGTATTGGCTTCCTGAGGGAGAGCGGGAGGTTGCTGCTGGAAAAAAATATACAGGTGGGCAAATAATTCAGAAGGGCTGAGTACACATTGCCAAAATATACATAGCAGAAAATAAAATATAATATAAACAGCAACAATAAAGGTTAAAATAACAGTATAAACAGATTCTTTCTCTCTGTTTCTCTCTCTCAGCAGGTTACGCGGCCTCGACTGACGTCCCCTAGGCCCAGACGTCTGTCCCGGAGCCTGATCCCTCCTGCTGGCCTCTTCACTCTGAACAATGAGCACAGGACCTGTTCGAGGCCAGTCTTACACACACACTGAGAATATCCCCTGCTGAGTTTTTGTGTATAAAAACATGAGTCAATGAGCTTAAGGCCCCGTTTACACTAGTTCGTTTTAGTTTTAAAATGGCGTTTTAGAATGAAAACAATTCACGTCCACACTAGCGTTTCACCAAGCGCTTCTGAACAGCTCTCCGTCTACACCTTAACGCTGAAAACGCACATCACGTGACCACACACACACTTTCGGGCAAGCCTCTCATCTACCCAGATGAGAGCTCTGCTCGTCGGACTGCTCATCAAGCATCTCCCGCTGGATCTCATCTCACTATATTTATTAAACGTGATATTTCATTTATCTAGTTGTCTATATCTAACGACATATTCCCCGACTTTGGTCATTGGAATCTATGACTTGTTCTCAGGTAACGTGTTTTGGCTGAGCGCAAAGTTAATGTAACCACGTAGCCTATTCTGTATATTGACTGATCGCTTGCCTTTATTTCCTAAAATGTATAAACTTATTGTATGTTATACTTTTATTATGGCCATTATTGATTATTAAAACTGATATTCAGCAAGAGAGAGGGTATATGTTTCATATTTTCACTGAAATTGAAAGGAGGCAGTTGTTATAGGCTCCGTTTTGTTATTAATATCCACACAGTGAAGATGACGCTCATATGTGCAGCACGACGCCTCAACATTTCTGCTGTCTGTTATTAAGTTGCTAATATCAAAATGAAAATAGGCAGTTCCTTAAATCTTGTTTTCATTTTGTTGAGAAAGTGAAACAACGTTGCCAGGGTGATGTGAATGAAGTTATAAAGTACACTGTTCCCTTTGAAGATTTACCCATGTCCTCAGTCTTTTCCATATCAAACTGAAGAAGGGGCATACCTGTCAACCCTCCCGTTTTTCCTGGGATTCTCCTGTATTTTACTGTTCTATCCCGCTATCATCCCGTAAAGATATTTTCCCGTATTTCTCCCGTATTTTCAGTCTTTCTCTAAACAGCCGAGTCTCCCTATACGCAACCCATACCACCGAACCACCAGGGGTCACCCTATGCTCCAAAACAAGAGTCTTCTGTGCTTTCGCTTTGTTTAGGAATGAAAACACTTATAAATAAATATTAAAAACGGCACGATTCCATTTCCTTTAGATTACAGGTGCCGTCGCCCGTCCTATACAATCCTCAAAACAGTGATATAATGGTGCGTGACTGTCAGCTGACGTGCTCCATAGTGATAAACAGATGCTGTTTCCCAAACGGATTCTGTACTCGCGATTTGAAGCGGAGAAAAAGTCTGGCTTTTGGGTGGGTGTTTGAACAGATATGTAAAACATAATTCATAATAATAACATATAAACATGTCGATCTTGGTGGTTTTTTTCCCCAAACACAACTAATTTCGTCTTAAATGAGCACAAAAATGGGGGAATCGCTTATTTTGGTGGGCATATTCCTTATTTCACCTCTCAATGTTGACAGGTATGGGAGGGGGAGACTGCAGCTTTGATCAAACTTGCGAAGTCTGAACTTACAAGAAGAAGATGGAGGACTGAACTGTGTGTGTTAGGCTACTTAATATTGAGGAAAATCCCCAATCATAAAGGCGAATGTCGGCAGCCCCGCCTCCGTTTTCAGATGTCTCAGTTTTCCCCAATCCACACTGAGATGGAGCAGCAGCAATTTAGAATGTAAACAGCCTCTCCAGCGTTTCCAAAACGCTCCATTTTCGGCGCTCGAAAACTGCGGCGTAGTGTGGACGGATGGCGTAACCGTAGCAAAACGTATGCGTTTTAAAAAGAAAATGCACTAGTGTAAACGGGGCCTAACTCTCTCTGATCTTCACCTTCTCTTTCTCCCTCAGCCTTTGTCTTTCTCCTCTCTCTGTTTTTTCAGAGCTCTTATTGTCTTGTAATCTTCTCCCCCACTTTTAGTTTTGTCTATATATTTGTATGTATACTATTTCCCTACATCCACACATCATTTAAAAGTTTTTTTGATTGATTGGATGTGGGAGTTGATTTAGCCCTTTTAATAAATCCTAATTCATTAATTAATATGTCTTGATATGCTGTACGTGTTTATATATACATACAGTTGAAACCAAAAGTTTACATACACTGTATAAAAAGGCATATAACTGTTTAAAAAAAGTCAGATGTTAATGTGACTAAACTTTTTAGGTAACTTAGGATTATCAAATGTGTTTCTGTTATGCCTAATAGCAGAATTATGAGATATTTTTGAGAAATTGTTATAACTCTTCTTGAAAGTCAAGTTTACATACAATAAGATTATTCTGCCTCTGAAAAAGCTCAGATGATGGTATTAAGGTTTTGGAAGTTTCTGATTGGCTAATTGACAACATTTGAGTTAATTGGAGGCACAACTGTATCCTGCATCCTGTGGTCTGATGGAAGTAAGATTGAACTATTTGGCCATAATGAGCAGTGTTACATTTGGAGGACAAAGGGGAAATCTTACAAGCCTAGAAACACCATCCCAACTGTGAAGTATGGGGACGGCAGCATCATGTTGTGGGGCTGTTTTGCTGCAGGAGGGACTGGTCCACTTCACAGCATAGATGGCATCATGAAGAAAGAACATTATGGAGAAATACTGAAGCAACATCTCAAGACATCAGCCAGGAAATTAAAGCTTGGCCACAAATGGGTCTTCCAAACAGACCATGACCCTAAGCATACTGCCAGATTAGTTTAAATTGGCTTTAAGAACAACAGAGTGAATGTTTTGTAGTGGCCATCACAAAACCCTGACCTCAATCCTATAGAAAATTTGTGGGCAGAGTTTAAAAAGCTTGTGCAAGCAAGACAGCCTACAAATCTGACTCTGTTACACCAATTCTGTCTGGAGCAATGGGCCAAAATTCCAGCAAACTATTGTGAGAAGCTTGTGGAAGGATACCCCAAACACTATATACATTATACAGTTTAAAAGCAAAGCTTAAAAAATACCAAGAAAATGTATGTAAGCTTTTGACTGTCTTGGTGCTCCAGGATTGGCCAGCCCAGTCAGCAGACATGAACATTATTGAGCATGTCTGAGGTAAGATGGATGAGGAGGCATTGAATTCCATTCATTGCCATTCCAGATGACTTTATTAATCAGTGATTTGAGTCATGTCAGAGATGTATGGATGCAGTCCTCCAAGCTCATGATGGAGTCAGACACAATATTCATTCTGTTTAATATAAATATAAATAACGTGCAAATATATATAAATAAAAATGTATAAAAATGTGTAATATATATAAATATATATGGTATTTCTGGGTGGCACAATGGTGCAGTGGTTAGCACTGTCGCCTCACAAAAAGAAGATCGCTGGTTTGAGTACCGGCTGGGTCATTGGGCCTTCCAGTGTGGAGTTTGCATGTTCTTCTCATGTTGGTGTGGGTTTCCTCCGGGTGCTCCGGTTTCCCCCACAGTCCAAACACATGCGCTATAGTGGAGCTGAATTAATTGAATTGGCCGTAGTGTATGAGTGTGTGTGAATGTGAGTGTGTATGGGTGTTTCTCAGTACTGGGTTGCAGCTGGAAGGGCTGTGTAAAACATATGCTGCAATTGTTGGTGGTTCATTCCGCTGTGGTGACCCGTGATGAATAAATTGTTCTGCATGTCTATATGTGTGTGTGTTTATGTGTGTGTGTGTGTGTGTGTGTGTGTGCTCGTGTAACATGTAATTATGAGAGCAGAATGGCCTGAAACAAAGCATCAGAGCAGCATTTGACGCTGTGCATTATATAGTGTGGGAATGAGGACATGGGAAGCTCTCCTGTACTGAACGTTTTACACTGATGGACTCGAGGGACCCGAGCGTCAGATGCTAAGGTGTTCTGTCCGTGTGTCTCCTTTATTCCTCTGCACTATCACATCACAAAACACAGTCATAAACACGTCAGGATGAGGCTTTCTCTCATTACACTCACAACTCCATACGAGACTAAACTACACCTGTGTGAAATCTATCTATCTATCTATCTATCTATCTATCTATCTATCTATCTATCTATCTATCTATCTATCTATCTATCTATCTATCTATCTATCTATCTATCTATCTATCTATCTATCTATCTATCTATCTATCTGTCTATCTGTCTGTCTGTCTCTGTCCATCTATCCATCCATCCATCCGACCGTCCATCTCTCTATCAATCCGTCTGTCTGTGTCTGTCTGTCCGTCCGTCCGTCTATCTATCTATCTATCTATCTATCTATCTATCTATCTATCTGTCTGTCTGTCTGTCTGTCTGTCTGTCTGTCTGTCTGTCTCTGTCTATCCATCCATCCATCCGTCCGTCCGTCCATCTCTCTATCTATCTGTCTGTCTGTGTCTGTCCGTCCGTCCCTCTATCTATCTATCTATCTATCTATCTATCTATCTATCTATCTATCTATCTATCTATCTATCTATCTATCTATCTATCTATCTATCTATCTATCTATCTATCTATCTGTCCGTCCGTCCGTCCGTCCGTCCGTCCGTCCGTCCGTCTATCTGTCTGTCTGTCTGTCTGTCTGTCTGTCTCTGTCCATCTATCCATCCATCCATCCGACCGTCCATCTCTCTATCAATCCGTCTGTGTCTGTGTCTGTCCGTCCGTCCGTCTATCTATCTATCTATCTATCTATCTATCTATCTATCTATCTATCTATCTATCTATCTATCTATCTATCTATCTATCTATCTATCTATCCGTCCGTCCCTCCGTCCGTCTATCTGTCTGTCTGTCTGTCTGTCTGTCTCTGTCCATCTATCCATCCATCCATCCGACCGTCCATCTATCTATCTATCTATCTATCTATCTATCTATCTATCTATCTATCTATCTATCTATCTATCTATCTATCTATCTATCTATCTATCTATCTATCTATCTATCTATCTATCTATCTGTCTATCTGTCTGTCTGTCTGTCTGTCTCTGTCTATCCATCCATCCATCCGTCCGTCCATCTCTCTATCTATCTGTCTGTCTGTGTCTGTCCGTCCGTCCCTCTATCTATCTATCTATCTATCTATCTATCTATCTATCTATCTATCTATCTATCTATCTATCTATCTATCTATCTATCTATCTATCTATCTATCTGTCTGTCTGTCTGTCTGTCTGTCTGTCTGTCTGTCTGTCTGTCCGTCCGTCCGTCCGTCCGTCTGTCTGTTTATCTGTCTGTCTGTCAGTCCTTCCGTTCGTCCGTCCATCTCTCTATCTATCCGTCTGCCTGTCCATCCATCCATCCATCCATCCGTCCGATTTTTTGTGTGTGTGAGAGAGAGTGGCGTGTGTCTGCATGTAAGAGTGGTGTGTCTACATCTGTGTGTTTGTCAATGTGTGTTTGTGTGAGTGGTGTTTGTGTTGCTTGTAAGTGTGTTGTGTTTTGTGTGTATGCCTGTGACCTGTTGTGTCTGTACGCGTGTGTTTAAGTGGCGTGTGTCTGCGTGTGTGTGTTTCTCCATCTCTCTCTCTCTGTGTGTGTGTGTGTAATATGTAATAGAGTAAGAGTGGGTGGCGTATGCCTGCATTCGTGTGTGAGAGAGTCGTGCGTCTACATTTGTGTGTGTGTGTGTGTGCGCCTGAATGAGCTCATTGATAGTGTGCTCAACAGTGTTGTGTGTGTTCTGTCAGTACACACAGGCTCTGGAATGCTTCTCATGTGGGTTTCAGCAGTAATGCAGCAGTTCATCACCTCAGAAAAAAACAAACAGCCTAAAGCTCTCCAACAGAACTGCAGTGTTGCGGCTCGTGTGTGTGTGTGTGTGTGTGTTAGCAGGTTAGAAACACTGAAAAGGCTTTTGTAGCTGTCAGAGATTGTGAAAAATATTTGTCCAGACCAGGGGGAAAACTATGAGGGAAATGACAACAGGAAAAGTGGAAACATAAACGTATACTGTAGCACCAGATTCACCAGCAAAACACTGTTTTCATATTGACATCATCTTAACATTGAACTGTGTGTGTGTGTGTGTGTGTGTGTGTGTGTGTGTGTGTGTGTGTGTGTGTGTGTGTGTGTGTGTGTGTGTGTGTGTGTGTGTGTGTGTGTGTGTGTCTGTGTGTCTGTGTGTGTGTGTGTCTGTGTGTGTGTGTGTGTGTGTATAAAAGACCAGTCAGAACAGTGTAACTTTTAACTAAGTTTCTTCTGCCCAGTTTGAGTCCGACTACATTTACTCACCCAAAATACCAACATTTTCATTCATTTATTCATTTTCCTTCAGCTTAGTCTCTTCCTTCATCAGGAATCACCACAGCAGAATACCTGCTGCAACCCAGTGCTGGGAAACACCCATACAGTACATACTCATTCATACACGCACACTCAAACGCTACAGACAATTTAGTTTACCTAGTTCAACTATAGTGTTTGGAAACCGGAGCACCCAGAGGAAACCCATGCCATCACAGGGAGAACATGCAAACTCCACACAGAAATGCCAATGGGCAGGGCCAGAGTGGGACTCCTTTTCAGCCCTGGAGTTTCAAGCCTCAGACCAGGCCAACTCAGTTCATGACTGACTATATTAAAATAAGGTCATTTCCAAATCAGTTTCTAATGGCACTATCACGTCTTTTTCAAGAAAACAGCTGCTTTAGAACTTCAAATGTTCAACAACCCTAACAGTGTTATATGTCTTAACAATAAAAAAAAAAAAAAAAAAAACATTCTCATATAAGGTTCAACCCGGGTCGGCGTCATCGTAACGCAACGTGCTGACCACTGGACCACAACAGTAGAGGTCTGCATTAAAATTTCGAATAAATCGCGGGAGTGGTCGGTAACGGGTTTAATTTGGGACGGGAGCGGGCTGTCTAGCAATATCGCTCCCGACCCCTAAGCGAGCACGCGTATGTATGTGTGTAAAGGAAATAGCGCAATGCTGTGTTTAGCTTGTGTGTTGCTGTGTGTGTATATGTGCGCACGCGCGAATGAGAGGTGTGTGTGTGTGTGTGTGTGTGTGTGTGTGCACGCGTGCGCGCGCGAATAAGAGAGAGAGCTTTGCCTGTGTGTGTGCTTATGTGTGTGTGTGTGTGTGTGTGTGTGTGTGTGTGTGTGTGTGTGTGTGTGTATGTGTGGGTGTGTGTGTGTGTGTGTGTGTGTGTGTGTTAGTGTGCACGCGCGCGCGAATGAGAGAGAGAGAGAGCTTTGCCTGTGTGTATGCTTGGTGCTTATGTGTGTGTGTGTGTTTATATAGACAGCCTGTTATAGGCTGTCTGGACCACATAGTTGGGTGATTTTTGGTTTTGTTCTCCCCCCGCTCTTTAGCGGGATTGGGCACGGGGGGAGGGGGCGGGGCGGGAAGCGGGACAACAAATGCTTAATATAAGCGGGAGTGGTCGAGGTTGGGCTAAAACCTGGCGGGTGCGGGCGGGAGCGGGATTCAAAATTTAGTCACGCGCAGACCTCTACACAACAGCTTTTCTCAGTGTAAATACTCATCTCAGTTACATTAACCTGCAGGCTGCATCTTGCTCACGAGGCTGTGAGAAAATAGAGAAAAAGAATGAGGCTGTGGTCAAATAATAAATAAATTTAAAAAGTGCGACTGCTGAGAGCAGCAGAGTCTGAAGTTAGGGACACCGGCCTTCGTGGCCAAAAAACGGACCGGCCCACCGGGAATTCTCCCGGTCCTCTCGATTAGCCTATTCAGGCCTGCCAATGAGCCCAATCGGGATCGAACCAGCAACCTTCTTGCTGTGAGGTGACAGTACTAAATACTGAGCCACCGTGGTGCTTAAAATTTTAAGAAGCAATATTTCATAATCAATACCGAACTTAACAGGCAGTCAGTGTAAGGAGGATAAAATTGGGGTTATCTGATCATATTTGTAGACCTGGTAAGAACTCTGGCTGCTGCATTTTGTACTGGCTGAAGTTTGTTAATAGAGGATGCTGGGCAGCCAGCAAACAGAGCATTACAGTAATCCAGCCTAGAGGTCATAAAAGCATGGCCTAGCTTTTCTGCACCTGCATCATAACATCATTACATCTGATATTTCTCGGATGTAAGAAGGTGGGTTTTGTGGCATGGGAGATATGATTTTCAAATGCTAAGTTGCTGAGGTTGAATGTAACACCCATATCTTTTATAGCAGAGCTAACGCTAACTTTGTATCCCTCTAATTGAAGGTTGAGTTGTGAGATCTGCTGTGTACAGGATTTAGGCCCAATAAATAATTATTTTGTTTTGTCGGAGTTTAAGAGAAGGAAATTGTTGGTCATCCAGTCTTTAACATCTTTAATACACTCAGTTAGTTTAGACAGTTCAGACGTCTCATCAGGTTTAGTTGAAATATATAATTGAGCATCATCTGCATAGCAGTGAAAGCTGATTTCATGTCTTCTAATAATTTCTCCCAGAGGTAGCATGTAAATTGTAAGCAGCATAGGGCCTAAAACTGATCCTTGAGGCACCCCATACTTTACTGGGCTGACTTGTGAAAGCTGCCCATTAATATTCACAAACTGGTAACAGTCAGCTAAGTATGACTTAAACCAATTTCAAAAGCAAAGTTTGAATTATTATCTGAATTATTATTATTAGCAATTTAGATACAGTTGAAGTTTAGAATTATTAGGCCTCCTGTTTATTTTTTTTTTCTTCCCAATTTCTGTTTAATGGAAGGAAGATTTCTTCACCACATTTCTAAACATAATAGTTTTAATAACTCATCTCTAATAATTGATTTATTTAATCTTTGCCATGATGACAGTTAAAAATATTTTTCTAGATATTTTTTCAAGACACTTCTATACAGCTTAAAGTGACATTAAAAGGCTTAACTAGGTTAATTAGGTAATTAAAAAGGAAAAACTAGGGTAATTAGGCAAGTTATTGTATAATAATAGTTTGTTCTGTAGATAGTCGAGTAAAAATATAGCTTACAGGGGCTAATAATTTTGTCCTTAAAATGGTGTTTAAAAAATTTAAAACTGCTTTTATTCTAGCCGAAATAAAACAAATAAGACTTTTTTCCAGAAGATAAAATATTATCAGTCATACTGTGAAAATTTCCTCGCTCTGTTAAACATCATTTGGGAATTATTTAAAAAAAATTCAAGGGGGGGCAATAATTCTTACTTCAACTGTAGTTTTTTTATACATCGTTAAAAAAAAGGTGGGGTTTCAAAGTTGAACTTCAAATTCAATGTACGAATTAGTTGAAAATGACAAATATTGTATTGTCAGTTAGGGTGCACTCACACTATGCTATCCAAACCATGCCCAGGCCTGTTTCCCGGATAGTTTGAGAAGTGTAAGTGCTCTGAATTGGGCTCAGGCATGGTTCTGTTGGCCGGCCTTGGCCCGGTTGGAAGAGGTGTGCCAGAGCTCAATTCACTTGGGCTCAGAAACTGAAGACGAGACGTGACTTTTAAGGTATTGTTTCATATGGATTAATTAATCGTTCTTACTGTTGAATGAACGCAAACTGTCAAAATTTATTAAAGACGCAAACCCCTTACTGCATGACAGCTGCACCTTCAGAAAACCTCCTAATTCCTGCAGCGTGAGAACTTTGATTGTTTATGAGCGTCACAAGTGGCTGATCTGATGAAATATTTGAATGCCTGTCTGCATATCAAATGACAAACAATATAACTAAAGAAATCGCCACTGTGCTGAGCGAGAGCGCTTCTCTACTGAACAGCGCATCATCGATAATGCAAGCGTGCCCTGGCCTGAATGTAATGTGAGTGACGGCCGTCGGGGTAGACGAGAGGGGGGACAAGCGTACTTCTGCCTGGTTCAAGACAACTATACATAGTGTGAGGACGCCCTTAGTTTTATGGTTTACTTAGGACAAAAACAGTAATATTAGATTGATATATAGATAGATAGTATTTTCATTTTAATAATTCCTGAAAGTGTATTACTGTAAATAAAAAGGGTTTCTCTCTCCATTTCTAACTTTCCCTAATTTTAATTTAACCAGATGTTTTTTATAATTTGATTACATCCTATTGAGAGAGCCCAGTGTGTGTGTGTGTGTGTGTGTGTGTGAGGGGTTGACTGAGGTCAGATGTTATCTGGTCTCTCTTCAGCTTCTGTGTTTAAGTGTAATTACAGAGCTGAATGGCTCTCACACACTCTTCACACCTTTGAAGTAAAGATCACAGGTCAAGAGACGTCTTTAACTGCCTTTAATAGAGAGTAAATCTACATCACACACACACACACACACACACACACACACACACACGTTTGTTTTTGTGAAAAGTGGGGACATTACATAGGTTTCCATTTATTTTATGCTGTCCAAACCGTATATTATATTGCCCTCACCCCACCCCACCCCACCCCTAAACCCAACCATCACATAACCATTTACTCTCTGATTAAACTCATTCTGTAGGATTTATAAGCATTTTGAGAAACGAGGGCGTCACCAATGTCCTCATATTTCACCTCCATTTTGTAATACCTGTGTCATACCCATGTCATTATACAGATTTGTGTCCTGATATGTCACAAAAACACGTACACACATACACAAACACACACTTGGATCTTCAAGAAAATCACTGAGGCCCTGTTTACACATATTAGTTTTCAAGAGTTCTTTGGCATGCTGTCCTGGGAGAGAGCCCTGAGCTTGTAATATCCTCGAGCCCAGGGCTCCCTCCCATTAGAAGGGCGAGAGGGGAGTTCGAGCTGAGGTAGGTCCCTGCTTGTCGCCGTGTGAGAAGTGTAAAGTTGTCTTAGGTGATATTTTGGTTTAGTCGATTGGCTATGGTTTATGTTTTTGGACCTGGGGGAAACCCACGCGAATACGGGGAGAACAGGTAAACTCCGCACAGAAACACCAACCAGCCCGATAGAAGATTGGACCAGCGGGGTTCTTGCTGTGAGGCAACAGTGCTAGCCATTGGTCCACCGTGTCGCCCTATCAGAAAAGGGGGAGAAAGTAGGGGTGGAAAGCTTCAAGACGAAGATAACTGGAGTGAAAAACTCGAAATCATCTAACAGGGCAGATTACAGAGCTAATAAGGAGCCAGCCGTGTTGATCATAAGCACGTGATCCTCCCGAAATTAGTTTATAAATAAACCACACTTAAAATGGTGTTTTAGAAAGAAAATGATCCGCGTCCACACTAGCGTTTCCCCCCCAGCGCTTCTGAACAACTCTCCGTCCACACTATAACGCTGAAAATGCACATCACATGACCACACACACACACACTCTGACATGCAATGCAGCGTATGTGGACGTCTGAACTCCAGCCAGTCATCTAACCTGTGTCTTAAACTCAGATAAGACAGAATTATTACTTATTGGGCCTAAATCCTGTACCCAGCAGATCTCACAACTCAACCTACAATTAGAGCGATACAAAGTTAGCGTTAGCTCTGCTGTAAAAAATCTGGGTGTCATATTAGACAACTTGAAATTCATATCTCCCATGTCACAAAAACTGCCCTCTCTCATCTGACAAATATCGCTAAGTTACGTAGTAAGCTATCCATATCACATGCAGAAAAGCTAGGCCATGCTTTTATGACCTCTAGGCTGGATTACTGTAATGCTCTGTTTGCTGGCTGCCCAGCATCCTCTATTAACAAACTTTAGCCAGTACAAAATGCAGCTGCCAGAGTTTTTACCAGGTCTAGAAAATATGATCAGATCACCCCAATTTTATCCTCCTTACACTGACTAACTGTTAAGTTCTGTTTTGATTATAAAATATTGCTTCTTAACTATTAAGCTTTAAATAATCTAGCTCCTGTTTATCTAACAAACCATTTGTCTCGCTACAATCCAACCCGCTAAATAAATGACCATAATAATAATAATAAACTCAATTAATGACAACGGTTCCTTCTTTTGGATTAGTTTTTAGCTATTCGAATAAAGCATGCAAACACGTTATTACATCTCCTAAAAATGTGGCTGACATTGTTATCCGACTGACTCACCAAATCTGTAAAATTAAACGCATTAGGAATATGCCTGCAGAAAGAACGAAAATGAAAGGAGATCTGAGCATATTGTTTTCAAAAAGCCTTAAAGCAGTTTTCTATTTCGGCTCTTTATTTTTAGGGCTCCGTGCAAAATAACAAGTGCAAACCCGACGGACCATCATGTTTTAATCATATGATCCCACAAATTTGATCACTTTCCTCGCCCTCAAAACACAAACACACACACTCACACGCATCACACAAAGCCATGCTCATTTCATCTCATCACACACTGTGTAATTACGCAGAAAACATTTATTTTTGGATATTTGAGTGAGTGGCCTTGGGAGAATCAAACCAGAAACACACTCCGGCTAAATGAAAGCAGACTTATTTTTGCATGCCTTTTTATTAGTGTATATGCTGGATTATGATGCATATTTCGAGACAGATGCATGCTGGGTTTTACTCTCCTGTGAATTTTCTTTTTCAATTATTTCCCAAATGATATTTAACACAATTTGGAGATTTTACAGTATGTCTGATAATGTTTTTTTCTTCTGGAGAAAGTCTTATTTGTTTTATTTCGGCTAGAATTAAGGCAGTTTTGAATTATTTTAAAAGCATTTTAAGGTCAATATTATTAGCCCCTTTAAGCAATATTTGTTTTGGATTGTCTACAGAACAAACCATCGTTGTACAAGGACTTCCCTAATTACCTTTACTTTACTTTAGCCTAATTAACCTAGTTAAGCCTTTAATTGTCACTTAAAGCTGAATACTAATATCTTGAAAAATATCCAGTCAAATATGTGCTGTCATCATGGCAAAGAGAAAAGAAATCAGTTATTAGTAATTGAGTGGCGCAGTAGGTAGTGCTGTCGGCTCACAGCAAGAAGGTCGGTGGGTCGCTGGTTCGAGCCTCAGCTCAGTTGGCCTTTCTGTGTGGAGTTTGCATGTTCTCCCTGCGTTCGCGTGGGTTTCCTCCAGGTGCTCCGGTTTCCCCCACAGTCCAAAGACATGCGGTACAGGTGAATTGGGTAGGCTAAATTGTTCGTAGTGTATGAATGTGTGTGTGGATGGTTCCCAGAGATGGGTTGCGGCTGGAAGGGCATCCACTGCGTAAAAAACGTTCTGGATAAGTTGGCGGTTCATTCCGCTGTGGCGACCCTGGATAAAAAAAGTTATCAAAGAGTAATTAGGGTGTGTGTGTGTGTATATATATATATATATATATATATATATATATATATATATATATATATATATACACATACACACACTCACATATGGTATACAGTATATACAGTAAATAAATATACAGGGGGGCTAATAATTCTGACCAACTGTATGAACTCTTGATGGACTCATTGCAGGTTTAATGTGTTTAGTTTAGCTTTAAATGCAATGCAAAAATCACAAATTGATGATTCTGACTGAATATATGTGCTGTGATATATTGCATATTTTGCGTTTTAATATGTTTTAGTGCTTACATTACACATGATAGTGCTTTTTTAATATATTCAAAATTATACTAATTATTACTATTTTATATATATATATATATATATATATATATATATATATATATATATATATATATATATATATATATATATATATATATATATATATATTAGGGATGTAACGGTATTGTAAATACCGTCATACCGCAATATTAATTTTTTTCGATATTACCGAAGTCGCATGACTCGGTAAAACTATAGGTCTTCTGAGAAAATTTGCTCAGGCGAATGAAGCGAACGGGAGGTAGCGAAAACAACAATACCCATCAGCCCATGCTTGACCATCATCCCTTGCGGTCTGTTGTCGCTACAGATCCAGTAATGCGGAAATGGAGTGTGCTGCTAGAAGCGGGGATGAAAAGAGCTGGAAAACTCTAAGGCCCCGTTTACACTAGTGCGTTTTAGTTTGAAAACGCATAAGTTTTGCTACGGTTACGCCAACCGTCCACACTACGCCGGAGTTCTCGAGCGCCGAAAACGGAGCGTTTCGAAATGTGTGGATAATGTCTAAGTGTGGATAATGGAAAACGGAGACGTCTGAAAACGGAGGCGGGGCTGCAGACGTTCGCCTCTCTGATTGGGGCTTTTCCTGAATATTAAGTAGCCTAACACGCACAGTTCAGTCCTGCATTCTCTCCATGTAAGTTCAGACTTCGCAAGTTTGATCAAGGCTGCAGTCTCTTCTTCTCAGTTTGATATGGAAAAGCAGACTATACCGAGGACACGGGTAAATCTTCAAAGGGAACAGTGTACTTTATAACTTCATTCACATCACCCTGGCTTCGTTGTTTCACTTTATCAACAATAAAATGTAAACATGATTTAAGGAACTGCCTATTTTCATTTTAATATTAGCAACTTAGACAGCAGAAATGTTGAGGCGCCGTGCTGCATAAGATGAGCGTCATCTTCACTGTGTGGATATTTATAACAAAACGGAGCCGATAACAACTGCCTCCTTTCAATTTCAGTGAAAATACGAAACACACCCTCTCTTTTGCTGAATATCAGTTTTAATAATCGATAATGGCCATTATAAAAGTATAACATACAATAAGTTTATACATTATAGGAAATAAAGGCAAGCGATCAGTCAATATACAGAATGTACGTGGTTACATTAATCATTAACTTATCTTTGCGCTCAGCCAAAACACGTTACCTGAGAACAAGTAATAGATTCCAATGACCAAAGTCAGGGAATATGTCGTTAGATAAAGAAAACAAGATGAATGAAATATCCCGTTTAATAAATATAGTGAGATTAGATCCAGCGGGAGATGCTTGATGAGCAGTCCGACTAGCAGAGCTCTCATCTGGGTAGATGGGCTGAGTGTGATTAAATGTTGAATGTGATGAGTTTTCAACAATACTAAATTGAAACTTTATTGTTTTTACATGGTTTAATAATTTTTTGTTATTAAAATTGAAGTTCCTGTTTCAAAGCTTACAGATAGATGGCTAATTTGTATGTCATTGACACTTTTGGCACTTTTTTGGAGTATTTTCATAAGTTTTGTTTTTTCCTGTAAATGATTCAATAAATACCGTACCGTGACATTCATACCGAGGTATTACCGTACCGTGAAATTCTGATACCGTTACATCCCTAATATATATATATATATATATATATATATATATATATATTGGAGGTGGGCCGTTATATCACCATTGATCTGTTCTCAAAGTTGGGTTGGGAGCTGGGTCTATTCTACGCAAGCTATAATGACTTTTCCCTTGATATTTTAGCATGGATGTATACCTGACCGGTGAGCTGACAAAAAAGTCAAATCAGCAGGATGACTGACTTTAACTGCAGTTCGGCACTTTCACTTTAACTCATGAACATTTCATTCATGCACCCATGACAAACTGGGATATTAGATGCAAATAAGGAGTGAGGACTGGTGAGAGTGTTATGAAATTTACTAATGGAAAGAAAAAAACATCTGCATGTGTGTGTTTGTGTGTGTGTGTGTGCGGTCCTGACAGCTGTGTGTGTGGATCTTGTCAGAAAATATGGCGAAAAATCCTACATGACGGTAATAGTTTGATTGGGGTGTTTACTTCAATAATACCACTAATATCTGCACACTCCAAATGTCTTAATTCCATTTCTGTTTAGTTCAGTTATGACTTTAGTTGGATTAAGGTGATTAAAAATCGCTGTTTGGAGCTTATGTAGGCCTAAAGTTCAACACTGATGTTTAACTGAATAAACAGTAAACACAAGTACATCTTATTGAAAATTTATTTATTTTCAATTTTTCAATTTTTTTTATTTTCATCATATTATCATAGTAGAAGAGTTTCTCAAGCAGTTTGTGATGCATTTTGGAGATGAGCCCCTGATCTATTGCGCCACCTTGCTTGAGAAACTCGTTCACAAAGACTTATTATTTGGGTAGCACACATATTCTGAATGCCTTCGGCAGAATTCAAATGAGCCATTTTAATCTAGATTAATTCCGAGATTACAGTGAAATTAATCTAAATTAAAAAATGAAGCTTTACCCACCTATATATGGCAGCACATTGGTGCAGTGGGTAGCACAATCACCTCACAGCAAGAAGGTCACTGGTTTGAGCCCCGGCTGGGTCAGTTTGAGCCCCGGCAGGGTCAGTTGGCATTTCTGTGTGGAATTTGCATGTTCTCCCCATGTTCGCATGGGTTTTCTCCAGTTTCCCCCAAAGTCCAAACACATGCGCTATAAGGAAATTGAATAAACTGAGGCCCCGTTTACACTAGTGCGTTTTAGTTTGAAAACGGCGTTTTAGATAAAAAATGATCTGTGTCCACACTAGCGTTTCACCTAGCATTTCTGAACATATCACTTTATGCATGCGCGTTCTAGTATAAACAGGAAGCATGCGTCTCGCTCAGCATTTGGTTATTGTTTGTCAACAAACGCCGGTTGAACAATGGACGCGA